>NW_009222050.1:0-33660 GCF_000690835.1 Fulmarus glacialis
CTCCAGCCCCCCGCATCCTAAGCAGCAAGTACCTAAGGCCTCTCACAAGTTTTGAAGAATTTATTTTCAATTGGCTCCTCTGGTAGAAGTTATGTTATCTTCACTTCATAAGTGGAAAACAAAGCACCAAGGGGGAATTGACTTTCCTGCATTTTTTTGAAAACAAAGATACCTGTACCCACGCAGAAGCTAGAACCTAAATATGAACCCAGATCAGGGTCTTAATTGCACCTCCATCATTCCTCTTTCTGGGCCTCTGCATGGGGAATGTTCATAGAGTGGTAGCTCATAAAAACTGGACCAGGGTTAAGATTACCAAACTCTGAGAGACAATGAAATTGAGAGTTTATCCATATAATTGGTCAGATACCAAAATTACTAGTGGGAAATAGAAGAATTCACAGGGGATGCATCCCTGTGCATTTTAGCAGGAAACAAAACTACTCTCCTATGAGAAGAGCTCTGTCACCTGCTAAGCTCCTGCACTGATTTCCCTATAGGTATAAATACCTGCTTCTTATCTCTGAGATCTTGCACAGCTGTCAGCATGCTTCTTGATTAATAGTTTTGTTTTTCTTTCCAGACCTGATTAAAATTATTACGGCTCAAACTTAATGCAAAGCCTATCGCTATGAATTAATTTAAGATATTTTGTCATGCACATTCATGTAATCTTCACAACAAAATTCCGTTGCTGTCATGGCGATTACTGAAGACAAGGTTTTCATCAAAAGCCCTAACACAATATTACATTCAGGCCTCTAACACCTGCTCCGTAATTAATAAAGGACCTAATTAGGGACTGTATTATGTCCCAAACATGTTTAGTTGAATAATAGATATGTTCTTGGTACGGGTAGTAAATGAAATTGTGTGATGCCCTGCTGACTGCTAACCTACTTCCAGCATGGTCATGCCATTTGTTTATTCTGTCTAAGCAATCTGAAAGATGATATGCCAGACAGAATAACTGAAGTGAGTAATCCTACCCATGGAAAAGGAACCAGAAATCATTTCAGGTACAGTGTTTCAGGGCCAGTAATGTTTCCATGTAACTGTTGACTGTAACATGATGTCACTATTCCTTCTTTTTCATTATGTTTCTTGCCAAGATTGTCTGCTGTCTCAATACAGCCCTGGAAGCAAAATGCAAATGTGCAGCTTGAGAGCAGAGCAGATCTGTTAGCTGTGGGAAAACTTTGCTCCTCAGCATCACGTGAACACCTCTGTAGAGATACCCAAATGTAGAAGTCTTAGCACAGGAGTGTGAGACATTGGTACCTAGTGCCATTTGAGATATCCTAGGTGATTTCAGACACCCACCTGGGATCATCAGATCCTATACTGCACCATTAGAAAACTCATGCTGTTCTGGAGCAAGCCATCAGAGGTTTTTCAGTTCCTAATCTCAAACCAGATTCTACACTGTGAGTCCCCTCCTTTCCTTACATAGATAATAGTAGAGGGATGCTGTGTCCATAGGGCCAGGAAGGTGTTTCTGAATGAAAGCAGTGGTAAAAATACAAATTGACCTGGTTTGGAAAATGTGATAGGTGCACGAGACGGAGATCTGGGTTATTTCTTTCTTCCTTTTAGGGGAGTTTTCTTGTTACTACAAAACAGAAAGCTTACAATCCAGATCTGTTATTTTGTTTTCCAGGTAATGGATCTATGTTAGAGAGTCAAAGCCAGTCAAATGAAAAATAGTAAACGGTGGAACAGAACCTGCCACCAACAACTGCACAGGGTAGGAGCCCACAGGAGTCACGTTGTGACTGGGTCTTTCTTAGGGAGCTGGGGAACCTGGTCCGAAAGTCGGTCTTGGGGAGTAGGTGACTGACTCTTCTCAAAGCACAGACCTTACTCAGGGCTTTTTTTTCCCTGATGGTTCACAAATCTGTTGATTTCCAAATTATCCAGGCTTTCTGTCAACTGAGACAGAATGGGAGGTGTTGGTTTCTGGACTAATAAAAGGAGATCTTTTTTTTTTAATTTGACATATAGCATCATTATAGATACAGTCGTATATAATTTCCTATTTTGTACCCAAGCACAGAGGCGCTGACAGGAACAGTTCATACATCAAAACCCAAACACGAACGTTGCGAATCCACTTTTATAATTACCTATTTTTTATATGACTGTAGTCTTAAGACACATACAGGGCTAAACTCCCATCCTCAGAGATGTTGCACCAAAAAAAAAATATTGGAACATTTCTTCTGAAGATTATGAGTCTTGAAGGAATTTTTTTTTTAATGTAATATTCTTTCTAGCCTTTTTAGTCTATCATTTATGTATCTGAGTAATGTTACATTTGAGATTTGTGCTTTAATAAGAGCTTTCTGGTTCATGGGCTCTTTTTTCCCCCCATTTTCTTTATCCTGCAGTGATTTACATGGTGTTTATGACAACAGATTTTAATATATTCTGTTGCCACAAATAGAGGTTTCAGCAGAACTCAGGATCCTGCTTTCAGACTTCACTGATTACTTTGCAATTGCGTGCCATGTCCTGGAACATTCTCTTTTGTACTACTTTGTATATGTTTCATTGCATGTGTATATCCCAGGGTCTGACCTCCATATAACCTAGGCTGTACATGAATTGCGGCATCAGGCCATTAGTTGCTTTTCAGATACCAATCATTTGAAAATGTTCCCTGGACTATCTTGGTAAATTAGCAAGCCTATTTAAAATGTTGTAACAAATAGCAGCTGATTTAGGACTGAGTTGGAATATCTTTCCCCAATATCAAAATCCATCATCCTGTCATACTGTGAAGAAAGTAATTGGTAAATAAACCATTATTTGAAGAAGCAAAGACGCTATCTAACTGACAGGATAAAGCAGGAAAAAAAAAATAGAGATTTGGAAACAATAATGAATGAGAAGAAAAAAGATAACTTGAGATTATTTCTTCTAAATTACCTCACAGCCGATAGGTTCTTTCTCTCTTAAAAAGAGTAATTTTAGATATTTATCATACATTTTAAATTATTGCGCTGTTTGCTGTTGCTTTCAGCAACCATCTGGAAATGAAAATATAGGCTGTTTTTAACCAAGGCCATTTTCTCCCCTTGCCCACACACCTGGTGCTCTCAGGCTGCTCACAAAAGCAGAGCTACAAGAAATGATCTTTTTCTTTAAGAGAGCAGTTGGAAGAGCTGCCCTTGTAGGAGGGAAACATAGATAATGGGCTTTTCTGGCAGTTTGAAGAAAAAAGAGAAGCAGGTCAAGTTTCTGGACTTTCCTGACTTGGAAGGGAGCCATTGACCATATGGCTTTGTATTCCCTGCGCACAATGCTGTGCAGCCTCCCATTAGAGACAGATGGTGCGATATCTGTACACGAACAGCAAAGCTTCCAAGACCCCGGCGCTCCGGCTGACGTACGCTGTGGTTAGTTCAATGGCAGGGGATATTTCGTCTTGGGCCTTTGGTATGTTTCTCCCTTTGAATGAAATAATCCCTCTAGTTTTTAATTGACAGGAAACTCAAACGCACAAGATGGAAAAAGAGTGCATGACAGTGTAAAAAAGAAGGGGGAAATGCTTTATTAAATTTTTGCCTGACCACAGCAATATTTTTTTTCATTTAGATCCCAACTAAGTTGAGCCTTTAGAACTGAAAGTTTTAAATTCCTTGTCTCTGTGAACTGTTTTTTTTTTTCTTCCAGGACTGCCTAACCATATTGATACCTAAAATTATTAGATTCCATACTGCTTATCGTGAGGTTTCCGGGGGTATTTTGGTATTAACATCAGCAATACACACATTTTTAAAGCCTGTGATGAGGTGATATGTTCCCATATCCCACATAAAGCTCTGTTGTCATTGATAGAGTTCACAACCTGAACTCTGCTTAGGTCTCTCGAGGAAGGTAAGGCTCTGGCTTCTACTTCATAGAAAGTCTTAAGTTAAACTGTTAATATGGACTTGGAATAGGGACCAAACTGTCACTCCCACTCCACTCAGTGCTTTAGTCACTAGACTAAATGTATTCTTCCTCTTGCAGATTCTCAATCTGACAAGTTCTTTATGCCTACTTATCAACTATAGCTATCCCAAATAGATACAGGTGTTTACCACTCCCCATTAGTCCCCTGTATTTTTTGTAGAAGGGGAAAAACAAAAGTGCAGACTGAATGATACAATGGACATACCAGTGTCTGGTCTGACAGTAAATAGAGAGAAGCATGGGATGCAGGAGGACTTGATCTCTCATAGAAGTTCTTTAGAGGTATCTACCTCTATTCATTGACTGTGTAAGATGGTTAAAATGGTTATTCTAAGTGGACTGAATTCCCTTTAACACTGGTCTCATCACCCGAAATGTTGCTGTAGCAGCACTTAATTTGTAAACTGAGTTCCTCCAAAAGAGATTTAGGAACACTTTTAAGTGATCAAGTCTTCTTGTATTCACACATACATACACAGAGCGTTTGTCTTCACTAATTTGCAGTGACTATACCTGAGGAATGCAGGACTCATCTTCATTTAAGTTAGGTTGGAATATGCATGTCTTATATTATCCATTATGTGATTTACCAAACAGCTTTACAGAGCACAGCAGGATTTAGCTTGAATATACTCTGTGAGTAGATGATGTTGCAAAGAGTCCCAGCTCAGTGTGCCCCAGAACCCAGAATGAACTGTGCACCATGACCAACTGGAAGATACCATGAGTGTAGTGATTCGTTTCGATACCTGTAGAAGCATTCTGCATTAAGAATTACAGAAGTAACAGTGGTTTTTTACATATGTATTAGTTACTAGGTGAAGAGAGATTTCAAGACATTGAAAAAATTAAAACGATTGGCAGCACATACATGGCCGTGTCAGGATTATCACCTGAAAAACAGGTAAGAGAATAGTTTCCTTTAAGAAGCAAAGCTTTTGCTGTGTCCGACCACTATATTAGAGAATATTAGTGTTATCTTTCTGATGTTCATAGAGCTGTGTTTGCTAAAAGAAAATAGACTTTTGGGACTTCTGGCAGACAACAGCTGCACTTCTTGATGAATTGAAATGCCATCTTGTGCTCGGAACAAGAACCATATGGATTCTTTCCTCAAATTTAGGTTTATAGGAGAGAAAAAACAAGATCTCCTTTCAATCACACTGATGTGAATCTAGAGCAGGTCTATCTACATCTTCGGACATACTCTAAAGTTACCACTGTCACTCAGACCAGAATCTGGCTGACAGCCTCCGATAATCTATGAAGAGAGAGGATCTATTAACTCACAGCATACTTATGCAAGTGTAAGGTTACATTCATACATTTTTGTGATGATGTAGCTGTATATCTACAGACAGTGCGATAAACTATACATCAAAAAGAAAGTAGACCCATCAGTTCAACTGAAGAACATCACAAAGCCAGAAGCCTGCACGCTGCCCTCACTTGCAAAGTGCAAACCAAGCTGAGGGGAAAAATCACCCACGGAGGACACATGCACAGTCACAGCCAGAAACCTCATATAAGTCAGATGAGAGAAATCCATTCATAATTACACCCAAGAATATGCCTGGAAACGGGGTCTCCAAAGGAATAAGATGAGGCTCTAAAATACACCCAGCGAGAAGTTGGCTGTTGCTGAAATCTGTCTTGCTTGGCAACCGGTGCCTCTCCCCAAGGAAGAGCACCACAGAAGAGGGTGTGCTGCCCCAGATCAACCACAGAGCGGGAATCAGATCTGCCCACGTTGACTGCAACTGCCAGGAAAGCCAGATTAGTGTGAGCTTTATAAACTAGAAAATTTCCATTGTTTCTTTAGAATACATTATAAAACATGTGGAGTGTAACTAGCTGAGTATCTCCCACCTACAGAGTAACAAGCGATACTGACAGCTAGAAATCCACAAAACTAGGCATGCATGAGATTTTTGCTTGTTCCTGTGCAGAGATGAGCAAAGAAGGACTGAACACCAGGGAGGTAGCTGGTTATAGCTACACAGCTCCTAACCACTTCTTTTGACTCTTGATGTGGGTAAAAATTCAAAGGGAGAAAATCTTTACTGCATTTCCAAGACTCACCCTTTTTCTTGAACACTAATAGCCTAATGGAATTTTTATATATGTTTTAAATATACTTATCTTCATATATACATGTCTATCACCTTGTCAGCACCTAAGAGGTGAGGGCTGCTGAGGGAGGTTGGCATGCTGTGAACGGAATGAGGCTGAGGACAAGGTTCGAGCACGGTGTGAACAGAACAGGGTGATGCCAGGGAGGTGCTTATGTTCAGGATTAAACACTGAGGATGACGAAAATTGCGAAGGGCTGGACTGCGTGACCCAGGGGGAACCTTGCAATGCTTCGTTCCTATGGGCTGGAAATTTGTTTAATGAAAGAGTTACCCAGCTTCAGAATAGATGAGGTGACATCATATCATTATCAGGCCAAAACCACGGCTGTTCCTTACTCTGCTGCCCACTCAGAGAAACAATTAAGGATCTCCCCGTCCTCCCTTGAGAATCTGCCCCACCATCTGCTCTGCTGGTGTTTTGGGAAGACCAAAAGCCAATCCTGGTCCCCATCTGTATATTGACTGCCCTGCAGGAATGGGAACACAGGGGAAGGAGCAGGGAGTGACTTGACTTCTCTAAGCAGAGGCGATTAATGAGCTACAGAATAGCCTTTTCTCTCCCACTTAACCAGTCCCAGGTTGCCTGGCTTGCCCTGTTGTTCCTGTCACTATTCCATCCCTCAGAGAACTGGAATTGGTGCTTTTCCTGGGTGATAGTTTCAGCAAAGGAGAATTATGTCTTTCACTTCTTTCGCTCTACTTCTTGCTTATGTGGGTCACCCTGGTTCTCACCAGTTCTTGTCCCTTGCACCTAAGTTAGCTCAATCCTCTCTATACTTTCTTTCTTAGCCTTAGATAGATTTCACATGCCTTATTAATTCCTATGATTGCCTGTCAGATTATTGACAGGAAATTACTTTCTTTGATACTTCATGCTAAGCTTCTCTGTATCCAGGTATACAAGTGTTGTAATATAAACAGGAAGCATTACCATTAATAACACCCTACTTCTCTTGGATCTAGTGTGTTGAGACTGTTCTTACAAATTGTAAATTCAGATACTTGGTACTTGGTAGGCATGAGTGGGAGCTGGGCAAATTGCAAAACCTTTCTAACATATTGGTTTATAACGTACTCCTCAGCAATGTGAAGACAAGTGGGGGCATTTGTGTGCTCTGGCCGACTTCTCCATAGCTCTGAATGAAAGCATACAGGAGATCAACAAGCATTCATTTAACAACTTCGAACTCCGTATTGGTAAGCATAGTTCAAACATGAGAATTAAAATGTGGTTTTGTCTGCAAGGATCTGACTCTGTAAGTGCACCCCAGGAGCGTGGCAAAGACATGTACAATTTAAAAGCCTCCAAATACTGTACCCCCTGTTTCCAAATAGACTTCATCCCAGGCAAAGTTAAAAATAAGAAATACTCTGTTTGCAGAATATGGGCCCTGATTTGGGGACTGCAGAAGTTCTAAGGTTTAGTGAAATGTAAATACATAATTAAGCTTCTGTCTTTATAAGAAATATTCTGTTTGCAGAATATGGGCCAGAATATGATTTGGGGACTGCAGAAGTTCTAAGGTTTAGTGAAATGTAAATACATAATTAAGCTTCTGTCTTTAGCAAGTCTAGCCGAGAGCCCATAGGTATAACACCAAAAGTGAACTGGGCAGCCCAGACCTAACCCCAAGCTTGATACTGGCTTGCACAGTCTCTGATTAATCTCCCTGTCTTCTTCAGCAAAGGAGTAATAGTAAGTTATCCTAAACCCTGTGTGTAGTACTTTGGTTTTGCACAAAAATTGAATTCCAGTTCTGACCTGACCTGTCCCAGTGACAGCAGCTCTGAATTGCTGTGATGGGGAACCTGTTACCCTGGATGGGATATCCCGGATGGCTAGTAAGATGGAACATGAAAAGATGGCCTGAATATATGGCACATGGCAGGAGCAAATCTGATGGCTTTTCATGCTGACTGGATCACTGGCCAAAACCAAAAACCACCCAGAAGAAACATGTCCTTTATAGACAACCCTGCCATAAAAAAGCTGAAGTGTATTCATCAGCCACAGCACGGAGGGTCACAGCATCACTATCTGTGATCTGCACTTCCCAACAGTTTTGTACAGAAAACTCCCAGTTCCCAAGATTTCTCAGGGAACACGCATCCGCTCTTAGTAAGTGTGCAAAGATTTCATAGAGCATGAATGCAGCAGTATTTGGAAACCATTTCTATCACCAATTTAAAAAAATATTCTCTAAAAAAAAAAAAAATCTAAAAAACAAAGATCCTTTTCCCAAAGATGTGCCTTTCACTATCACTAAATGTAGTGATACGTCTTAAATCACTGCTGTAGAAAAAAATAGTCCTTTCTGTATTATTGCTTGTCTTGAATTTATGCAACAATCTTACAAGATACAGTCTTTCTATAACTTCACAGAATACTTTCATATTTTCACTTCATGGAACATAAGAATGTAATTACTTGACTGTATAACACTAACAAGGTTGCCTTCAACAAGTGTAGACCCAGAAAGATCCTTCCAGAGAGATCTTTCCTGCTACATAAGAATCAGTTTGTAGGGGCTTTGGCAATAGTGTGCAGAATACAGATGTTACGTAAGTACTGTGGTTCCACTGTGACGGACGTCCTGTAATGTAACTCTGTGGATATCACTTTTCATGTTTTCTACCTTTTCTGGCCTTTTTTTCTTACTTTCTTTGTATATACACCTCTTCCTTAAGCTTTGAGATAAATGTATCTGAACGAGGCTTCATGTGGTTCTTAAGTGCAAATATGGTTTTTAGCCATTCTTGTCTAACTGGCTAGCTCTTCTCTTTTTTTTTTTTTTTTTAATAGGGATTAGCCATGGCTCTGTCGTAGCGGGAGTTATCGGTGCTAAGAAACCCCAATATGATATCTGGGGCAAAACGGTTAATTTAGCAAGTCGAATGGACAGCACAGGTGTTAGTGACAGAATACAAGTGCCTGAAGAAACGTATCTGATCCTGAAGGACCGGGGATTTGCCTTCGACTACCGAGGAGAGATTTATGTCAAAGGTATCAGTGAACAGGAAGGAAAAATCAAAACATATTTTCTTCTAGGAAGAGTTCAACCAAATCCTTTAATCTTACAACCAAGAAAACTGACTGGACAGTATTCACTAGCAGCTGTTGTATTAGGACTTGTACAGTCTCTTAACAGGCAAAAACAGAAGCAAATCCTTAATGAGAACAATAACTCTGGAATCATAAAAGGACATTACAACCGGAGGACTTTGCTCACTCCCGGTGGATCTGAGGCAGCAGCCCAGGCAGAGGGGGCTGACAAAACTGAATTGCCATAATCAGCATTTTGTTTGTGTTCTTTTTTTTGTATTTCTTTTATATATAAAAATAAATATACAAATAGGTTTAATTTTTTTAGAAGGTGTGATTATTTCTATGAGATTCAAACTCCTACATTTTAACAAATGGTGCCAGCATCTCTCCCCCCAGCTGTGATTAACCTCTGAATGTCCAGACATTGTCTAGCATGTGCCAGCTACCTGCAGAAAGGGGCAAGAATAAACCTCTGACTGGAGGGATTTAGAACATAAATTGTGTAGGGAGTTAATGATGGGGAAAGGAGGGAATACTGTCCACACTTTTTGGGTGAAAGCAAAGGCATAAGGAGATTGAGTACGTTCTTCTCACCTTTACTTGACTTCAAGCAGAATTATACACATCTAAACTAGTTGCCTGATCTCCATAATAACCAGGGAAAAGCTAGTCAATACAGCCAAAGGATTTTAAGGTGTGTTACCTGCCCAGATGTGAGGATCTGGGAGATAGAAGTTGCCCTAAACCCACTGATTCCATCGAGTCCAGTGGCTGTGGGCTCTTAAAATAGCCTAAGGTGTCCTCCTCACAAGCGGGTGACTGCACTGCAGACAGATAAATTGCATGTTGGTATCCACCTGCCCTCTTGCACCCAAGCCAGGAGGTCAAGGCTTTCCTGTAGGCACTCTGGCATATCTGTCAGTCCCAGCTGGAGGGCTCAAATTCACTATGGTATCTTGACCGGCACAAGACACCTATGAACGGATGACAGAATTACACCTGGAGCCTACAGCTGAGTCTATTGTCCGGTCAAGGAACTAATCAAATTCTCTGGAGTCACTTTCCAGAGCTTAGCTCTTAAGCCCATCACCAGTCTGACTTCTCACCACAAAAGGGTTGTCTGAGGCTGTAAAATGAGTACCTGCTGAAGTACAGTAGGAGACGAAGCTCACCGCTAAACTCCTGCTCAGTTGCCCCAAGAGGAGGAGAGGCCAAGACTGAGGACACCCCAAATCATTTGTGTGCCAGCACAGAGGCAGTCCTGCTGGGATGCTACAGTGGCACACCTCAGTGTAACAAGCCCTGCATCAAAAGGAGGATAGCTTTTTGGGGGATGGGTAATCAACTTTGCCTTGGAAACAGTAAATATGTAGCACAGGTCCCCATATGCATCGGTGCCATGATTCCTACTGAGCTGTAAAGTGCACAAATGAACCTCTCATCAAGTCTGTACGCTCAAAGGAGTTGGGTTTGTTTCAGTAAATATAATTTTTAAAGCAAATCGCAGATGGAAGCAGCGGAACCTGTAATCACACAGCAATCCCCAGATGAGACCCCGTACAACCAATACAGTGCAACACACAGATTCTTTATAAATACAGGCCTCGCTTTTTGCAGGCTGTTACCCAGTCCTTAATGAAAACTGGAGTTTCTTGGGAGCATCACCACTGGATCAGGCACATTTTTAAAAGATGGCCAATAAGGCTAGGAAATTTTGATTCCTACATTTTATAAGACACTATTGTTTACTAACAAAAGAGGCACCAAAACATGAAAGTGTTTAATTGTAGTAAGATAAAAATAATGATTTCCGTTGTAAATAACCTGATGAATGGGTTTGTGGGGCAAAATTTAATCAGCTAAGTGCAGTCTTCAGAAATCGAAAATAATAAAAATGACCAAATAAATTCCACAGAAAATTGTATCACTGAATGATGGGTCAGAGCACAGAGACCAAAGAGCAGTCTGAAACGTTACACCCAGTGATGATATTGCCAGTAACTGAGTCCTCATTTCAAACTGATTACTCCTTTGCATCCCCAAAATATTTTTTATGCCACACAGGGAAAGATGAACCCCTCAACTCACCCAGGGAAGTGCTGATATTGTAGGAGATGAAGACAAGGAAGGCATAGCATCTGAAGCAGTTAAATTAATTTCACATTTACAGAGTTATTTGAAGCACTAAAGAAAGAAGTTTTGACTGTTTAAACAGCTCATTAACAGTTGTCCTCTCCTTTGCAGCTTATTTCTGTGCTGGATGGGTTCACTTCTCCTGGTCCTCTGAACATTTAATTCTTGCTAATATCCCAGCTGAACTGGTTTTCTAATTCTCAGCACTGCTGCCAACCTCTGTAATGACAATTAGCAGTGAGTGGAAGGTGTTAACTAGATAACAGGATTGGAGACTGGAGCTGTGAGGGCAACTTCACTGCTCCTTAACGTGGACCCAAATCTCCTGCTTCTTATCATAGACACGGATGGCTTTCTGCGTTATCCCTCTCAAAATCCCCATTAGCATAACTATGTTTCCAAGCAAAATTGTCTGCTAATGAAGCCTGAGTCTGTGTTGACCAGATAAATAGTTTGCTAGATCAGCTCATTACCATGAATAATTCTTCAGTGAGGAATTTCACCTGTGACTGCGCAGGTAAATCCCTGCTTAGGACAATTTGTCTACACTAGATGGCTATTTGTCACCCCAGCAATTACACTGCTTGTTCCTTTTCCAAGTATGATGACCTTAAAAGTTCAGCAATGTTATTTCTCCTCGTAGCATCTGTTTTCAGTGGAGCAGCAGCTATTATTTATGCTCTCAGTCTTCTGGTTTTACTCCATGACTTTATGGTACCATTCGAGTACTCAGCTTTCCCTCACAACTCTATCTTCAGGGGTTCTTGTTCATACAGGATAGAATTTCTCATACAAGAAGGACCTATAAAGCCAAAACACCTGGTTAATACCCTTTGAAACATGCACGCCTGGGTTAATAAAGGTAAATTGCCTTGATATTGTAACTCTTTGGCCAAACCAGCTAGCCAATATTGAGAGCTTTCCTAAATTTTCCCATTAAGAGGAGAAAACCTTGGCAAAAACTGACTATACTCTTTGATGTCACCTTATTTATTTCTACAAATGCGCATTACAGAAACAAACAGCAGCCAGCTGCTTGCTCAGAAATTTGTACCTCGGTCCCTCCAACAAGCTCGGTGCCATAAGCTCTGCTGACTTAAATGTTTTCTAAACAAACTGGCTGAAATCCACAGCTTTCTTCTCTGAAAAGCAACATACAATCAACTATGTCAAGGGCAGTTTATGCCAGCTTTGAAGTACTCATTCTTAATCATTAAGGCAGATGGAAAATTGACTGTCTGGACAATACTTCTGGACCAAAATCATTACTCTGTAGTGCTCCAAGTGCATATTTGCAACCATCACTCCTATATTCTAGCAAAGATCGTATCTGTGGCAAGAGTGCTTGTCTGCAGGACAATGAAAAGGTTTTAGTGTTGATTAATTTATGCCATTCACCAATTTTAGCTACATCTATCCAGAAAGTCACAGTTAGGTACAGATACCTGTCAGGGTACCTACTTTTAGCTCACACTAAGACTCAAGACAGAAGAGAGTTTACCTCTACTGAGAAGAGTGTGATAGGTGTGATATCATTTAGAAGTGTGTGCTGAGAAAAAAGGAAATTCAAAAAATAGCCCTTGCACACAGGGGAAAAATATCACTCACTGTCCTCAGATTTAATTCATTCCTGATTACTTCACAGTCATTTGCACCTTTTGAAAAGCGCAGCAAAAAAAACAAATCTCGTCTAATCCTTTTCTCATTAGCAGAACTTCAGCTGCCTTTCCTAAGTGCAATGGGAGTCAAGGAGTTTATACAAATACAGAGCACAGCAAAGGTGGCTAATAGCCACAGGTCCTGTCGCTGCACACTGTCAAGCTGCAGCGCCGGGAGCAGAGAGCCTGGCTCCGGAGCTGACTTGACGACCACGCAGTGAAATGATCAGAGGAGCAGGAAAAAACCACATTAACCATCGTCGGTGGTACACGGTAAGCAGTATAATTGCACAGTCAACTTATTAACCTCCTCATCAATCTTTTTCTGTTGCTCCATGGCAGTGACACGATTAAACGTTTGTGGTTTCCCCAGCTCTGCGCTTCGCTGGAGGAGGGGAAAAAATATGACAGTGGAGCCGTCAGCAGATGGGAGGTAAGGGGTAAAAATTCAATATGCATATCTCTAGGCACTTGAAACTTACTGCAGTTCAGTTAGTATTTAAGGAATGCTCTCATTAGCTCTTGTGGTAGAGCAAAATATTTCCTTGGTTTACGTAACTCTAGTAGATAAGGCCCAATTTTTTCAAAAAAAAAATCTTTTTTTTTCTGTCCATTTTCCACTAAGCTCTTTTTCAGGCGATGGCTGTCAGAGTTACAGAACCATCCAGAGACTGATTCATTCAGCTCTTTCATGTGAAAATGACAGCAATGTGCAGGGCTGGTTAGGCAGCATCTCCTGTAAAATGCCACTCACGCTACTTCTGCGGACCCAGATCTCCCTCAGCCCAAGGTGGTTTTTTCCAGCTGATAAATATGTTAATATTGATAAGCTGAAGATCTCTCCATTTCATAGTGCATGTAGCTTTGGAGGGTCTTGAAATCAGTGCCTCCTTCAGCTTTGCAATATTTTAAAAAAAAACAAAAAACAAACACCCCTGTTGCCACATGGAGAAAAAGAAGAAGAAATCTCAGCTGGTTTGCTGAAAATCTAAGGCTCTAAACCAAATGACATATGTGTGAAATGACTTTTGATTGCAAAACCCACTCCCAGCAGCAGTGACATGGGATACGCCAAGGGATATTTTCACAGCAACAGGATATTAATTATTGTTTTAATTAACTCATCAGTTACTTAAAATAATAAAAATGCAACAGCCTCTTTCTACTTATCTTTCCTCACAGAGACTATTGTGACAGGCTGTCAGTTTTCTAAGCTTCTGTAAATCACCAAGTAATTTTGCTTCAGATGAGTGATTACCTCCTCTGAATGTGCCCAGATCGATGCTCTAAAGCTACGTCCAGGAGTCAGGAGTCACATCCCCGTCCCTGGGGTCAGCACACTTTGTAAGGGTAAGACCAAGGCTCCCAGTGACACCAGCTCTTTCCCCGTAGCCCTATTCCTGAGAAAGGCAAGCCCAGGGACTTGGGCAGGCTGGGAGCTGTAGCCCAACACTTTTCCCATCTGAATGAGGGTGGGAAGGAGACCCTAGCAGGACCTATCCCACAAGGTAAGTCAAGTCGCTGCCTTTACAGCTCATTCTTCATTAACAACCTGCAAGTTGTTATAATGGCCACTCAGCAGCTTGGCTGGCCCAGACCTGCTCACAGGGTAATGAGGGCACAGGGAATACTTCCCCTCCATGCCACAGCTGACACTGCAGTATGCAGTCATCTGTCACCCCATTAAATTCCCCCTTTCCTAGCAATTAACTTGGCAGGACCCATTACCTCTCAGAAACCATTGTATGGATGTTAGCAGGCAAGTTTTCATGGAACCATCTCCAACAAATCCTCTTCTGTTGTTGGTTTTGGGTTTGGGTTTGTTTGTTGGGTTTTTTTTTTATTGCTTCCTGCAGAACAAACAGAAATCTGTGTTTTCATAGTTTCCATTTTATTTATCCATTTAGAATTTATTCGGAAACAAAAACCACACTTGTGCCTAATACTTTAAAATTAACTTCAGCAACAATATGCTTTCCTCTTACCCTCTCAGACAAGATTGATCATGTGTCCACTGTAACTTAAGGATCTCCACCATACTTCCCTCCCAGAGGTATTCCACCCTCAGCTCTATGAACTGAAAGGTTCATATACAGCATGTTTGCAAGGAGACCTCAGCCACCAATTCACCCCATCTTTCTGCTCCCATCACTTTTAGAGCTAGAGGACTAAAGCAGAAGGGCCATCACGGGCCTGAGAATTATGTAAAAAAAGAAAAATTCTCCATGAAACAAGTTCCAAGCTATTTTGAGCTTTACAGATAAAAGTCAAGATTTTATTTTCAGCTTTAAACTCACGTGAACACAGAGAGCGCCAGTATCACCCATTGCCACTAGAACACGGTTTCACAGGTTTTATGTTCACATTTGTTGCTGCCTCCACATTTAATCTGTGTTCCCATGCAAAGCATATTGACGTTAGCCAGTCTTGGCTAGGCGTAACAACCCATGCCTTTGTCTTCTCTGTTGTGGAGCATCACATGACAAACATAGAAGAAAGCAAAATTTGGTGGCAACATCTGCAATTTGAACTTCCATTTTCAGACACTTAGCCATACCCAAATTTATATTCTTTGATTAAGAGTCCAAAAAGCATCCTTACAGCTCCAATCTATTATCCCCGTTTTTTTAACCATATGCTGGAATATGTCTTGTGGATGTCAGAAAATATTGCATCTCAGCGTCAACACAATTGGGAAGAAGTTAGTTTTGCTCCATGTTCCAAAGGTTAAGAAATCACCAGTAAAACAAACAAACAAGCAAACAAACAAAAACCCAAAATAAACAAACAAAAAACCCCCAATAAAACCCTTAATCTGTCTTTGGAGCAGAGGCTGGTATCCAGCCAGAGTCCCTCCTTTGAAGTGGAAGCCACTATATCTAGACAACAGCCTGTCACCTTTGCTCAAGGTCATAACTTCAAATTTGGGCACCTGTCTTCTGTGTAAGTCCATTTTAGATGTCAGGCTCTTTCAGCCCTGGTTCACAGTTTTGTGATGGTTACTCCATGGCCAGCAGGAGTAGGGAAGTGACCATCCCCCTGTACTTGGCCCTGGTGAGGCCGCACCTCGAATCCTGTGTTCAGTTTTGGGCCCCTGACTGCAAGAAGGACATTGAGGTGCTGGAGCGTGTCCAGAGAAGGGCAACGAAGCTGGTGAAGGGTCTGAAGCACAAGTCTGATGAGGAGCGTCTGAGGGAACTGGGGCTGTTTAGCCTGGAGAAGAGGAGGCTGAGGGGAGACCTCATCGCGCTCTACAACTACCTGAAAGGAGGTTGTAGTGAGGTGGGGGTTGGTCTCTTCTGCCAAGTAACAAGCGATAGGACGAGAGGAAACAGCCTCAAGTTGCGCCAGGGGAGGTTTAGATTGGATATGAGGAAAAATTTCTTCACCGAAAGGGTTGTCAAGCACTGGAACAGGCTGCCCAAGGAAGTGGTTGAGTCACCATCTCTGGAGGTATTTAAAAGACATGAAGATGTGATGCTTAGGGGCATGGTTTAGTGGTGGACTTGGCAGTGCTAGGTTAATGGTTGGACTTGGTGATCTTAAAGGTCTTTGCCAACCTAAACGATTCTATGATTCTATGGTCTTGTGATCCTTAAGACTGTCAGAGATGACAAAAATGTGTTCATAAAAATTCTGCTGGAGGTCTGTAGCAGAACTGAGTCAAGCAGTGTGGCTTATGGAAATGAAGACTTCACTGGAGTTAATTGATTTAATTCCAATATATGAATACTTTCACGGACCAAAAATAGTAGTTTCTTAAGACGTCTTTAAACTAGTGAAGAAAAGCAGAATAGAAATGATGATGGGAAGTTAAACAAGGTCAAACTGGAAATAAAGCACATATTTTTGACAGCAAACATGATTAACCACTGGAACAAAACACCACGAAAAACAGTGAATCTATTCGTGAAGAGTTCAAAACAAGATTATAGAGACCTTTGTGGAAATTATGCTTTATTCAAATACGAGAGTCTGAGTCCTCTGATGGGGGAACAATGAGGCTTTCTACAATCTGTGAAGTCACGACAGACAGACTGGATATTTCAAGATTTTTTTTTTTCTAAATCCATGAATTTGGAATTATCTCTTCGCCACTGAGATAAATAACTAAAACAGAAGACAGCAAAATCTTCAGTCCTGGGAATGTTTCACAGCTCTTGCTAGTGCTGACTGAAGATGAGGAAGGCAAACCTTTTCCATTTCATGCATTGATTCAGAGCCTGGAAAAAACATAATTTGTTATACGTCTCCCTTTGTGGAAGGCACCGGAGGTGTTGCAAACCAGAGGCTCAGCTCACTGGCAGACACTCTACCAAGCTATTTAGCTTCCCTATCACTTATATAACTGCATCATTGATTTTAGCAAAAACACTCTGCAGTCAAGCATCAGGAAAGAAATTGAATTACTCCCCCAGTTGCATTCCACCATTCCCACCCCACCACCTCTCACTGTGCCATTTCTCCTTACTTACCCTGGTGCTCAGAGCAATAACTCCCCATTGCATTTGTTCTAAGGAAGGGCTGTAAGACCCACTGGGGAAGAGCATTTTCTTTCTTAACAGGAGTCTGTTCACAGAGGATTTAGTGAGATCTCAGGAAATCTTTGTGTCAGTTGCGTTGTGTGACCTTGGCTACAATGAGGGTGTTCATACTTCCCCTTATAACTAAAAATGTGGCCTTGAGTTAAATGGATGAAGAGTTCACTAAAAGAGTAGTTTTTTATCATGATGTCTCCCTGTCATTTTTATATAAGCATATGATATTATGTATGTAAGATACTCAGCCCAACAAGGCTTCTGGAGGTTTTTGTTCCACAGCCAGAAAAGCTTCTGCTGAATAGAAAACATGGGATGCAGTAATAGAAGAATGGAAATAAAAGCTTCCTCTGAAGTTGTGTGGAGGGAAGAAAGAGCGGCATGTTAAATGCTCAGAAAGTGTCTTCCAAATAACCCAATTACCTATTTGCAACCTGTGATTCATGATGCATTTCTCAAACTATTCACAAAGGCTGACAAGAAGAATTTTTCCCCTTCCCTCCCCGAAATGCACCGTTACCTAATTCTGTCACCAAGATTAGAACAAGTTAAATCCTAATATTTCACTTGGATTAGCAGTTCCCACCAAATGACAGAGGCGAGAGATTTGTACTGGAAAGCAACAATGGCAAGGCAGAATAAAAGCCTCTGCTGCTTTGAATTATTAATAGTCGGTCACCACAGTGCACATACCAATCACACTGTTCTCTTTTCTGGTGCCTCAGGAGAAAGGAGCATAGTTTCCAGCGTACTTCAAGCCTTTTAAAACTGCTCTGAGTCCATCCAGCTATTTCATACCCAGGCATAGTTTCAGGGCAGGGCAGACTTCTTAAAGACATATCATTCTGCTTAGCGGCATGAAATGAGGATTTCACGTGGCTTGTTTTGGGAAGGCATTTTCAACAGCATCTAAATGGAGGGAGAACAGTTTAGTGCTCCTAAACCCCTCAGACTCTGTTAAAAAAAAATTAAAATTTGTAATTATATAAGCATATAATTGTGTCTGAATTGCCATGCACCATAAGTCCCTTCTGCTGGTTGTCTTTATGCAGCTTATCCCACAGGTTCTGATGTTTAGTTTTTTCTTAATGCATCTAACAGGCTTGAACGGTGTTTTTGAGGCAGAGGAGCAGCTTCTTGAAGACAACCAGAAAGTACTTTGCTGTACACCTATTAATGGTGTCCTGGAATCATTGTGACTTACGGGAAACACCAGCAAGCACAGCTCAGGGTGTTGATGGAGGTGTAGTTGCTGTGTCCAAATAAATGTTCTGAAATACAATGACCTTGCTTTCTAACCAGTTTGAGGTTTAAGCTGCAGCAGACTAGAGACACATCTTTACTTACCACCTCTCCTCTCTCCTTCTCTGTCTTGATTGGTGAAAAGATTCAAGGTGTGACATCTTGCAGGGGAATCATGAATCTCTCTTATTAGATTAATTTACCTAGAAAACTTAAGATTGTATTTCTATGGCAGAAGCTCACTTTTTACTGATTGAAAGAAAAAGAAAGCATTTAAAACCTGAAACGAGTATAAATGACACTGCAGTATCTTTTTGCACCTGCAGGCAGGATGAAACTATTGGCCCAAGAGATGAAAAAGATGAAGCACACACAGCTGACCAAGTTACTAATTTTGACTCCCATAGCAGGGAGTAGCCTTGCTCAGGATAAATCCAACCTGCTTATTGTGAGCCAGCCAGAAGCTGCTTTTGTGTAGGGACCCTCTTCACAATGCCACGACAAGAAGATGCAGGGATAATATATACAGAGCTGTGGACATTGCCCATGGGCATAGTCCTGGAAGCTATGTCCATGGACTGAGGTTTTTATTGTCTTGCACCGAAAGCACCTAGGGCTGTATAATCTAAATAAATGAGGTTTATGACCCAGCACAAAATTAATGTTTATTTCTGACCTTGGTTGTTTTTCATCTATGACCTGGAGCCTGTCAGTCTACCAAGTCCTGCAATTTCTATCCCAATCAGGGGGACAGCAAATACTTTCCTCAGTGGTACACACATTGCATTTCCTCAAGCACTCATGGGTACGTAACTCCTCCCAGTTGTGTCTGAAGACTCCTTTTTCAGTTCAGCCCTCTACTGTGCTGATGCAAATCTCAGTCAGAGAGAGGTGGATTGGAGATCCATAGGAATAAATAAGCCCAAAGTTTTACTGGAGCACCAACCAGCTCAACTGAGACCCTTCTTCCCAAGCCAAACAGCGTAAAATGACTGTTATCTCAGATACCCCTGTGAATTTTCCTCCTATTCTGATCTTTGCTGTCGACTTTCCTTCAACTGAGACTCTTTTTCCCAAGCCAAACAGCATAAAATGACTACTGTTATCTCAGATACCCCTGTGAATTTTCCTCCTATTCTGATCTTTGCTGTCGACTTTCCTTCATGATCATGATCATGATCTTACCAGTATTGAAAGGCCATTCTAGGGACTAGTCTTGGCACTCTTTATGTTGAACCTTGTACTCCTGCTGGATTCAAGTCCTCAAGAGCCTGATGTTCATTACTGTGGTTGCCAAAGCACATTAGGGACTGTTAAAGTTGAAGAGCTTTTTTATCCAGAGCAATCAGATCATAACAGATACCTTTCCTGACCTTTGCTATAGCACTTGGCTACATCACAAGAAGTTTGGTGCTGAAACACTTGTATACACATTCTTATAAAATGAATTTAGCAGATGAAACTTCCCACAACTGCTATTGCCTGAACCCTTGTTAGAGTTCGGTGCAAATTTTTCCACTGCTTTTGGTAAGACAGATGGTCCCATGATCAAAATGATGGAAGCTAAAAAGACCCACAGGTACAGAAACAGAAAGGATGCAAAAATTGCATGCAGAACACGGACAAACACAGGCTACCATGAAATCAAGATGCTTCTAAGTCTCACCTCAGTTTTAAGTCAATAAAGACCAAAACACCTAAGATGTTGGGTGTGGGGGGAAGAAGAAAAAAGAGACAATACAAGCTCCTGCTGGAGGCAGGGAGCTTGAAAAAAAAATCGGAGAATTTCAGTAGGGTTGTCTTAAAAATGGCTCTGGAAAACAATCACATCTGCTGACTATCACAGTCTAATTCATCTGAAAATCTGTCATGCTGCTTGCAGAGGAAAACCACTAGCGTTAGAAACACTTCCAGTATTTTCTGAGAGATCCATTTACTGTATAATCATTGTTTAGGTAGCTACAAACAACTTTCCCTCTTTCTTGCTTTCCTGTGACACCCTTAAATAACACTCACTCTTTTGCCAGCACAGAATGCTAATGTGCAGAAAGGTCAGCTGCTTTCAGTCCTTTACAGTGCATCATTTTTTAAAAGGAGTTCTTAACTCATGTGGGCCTCTAACAAACAAACATCAGATGATCTTCTCATGCTCAACACCCTCTGCCTTGAACAAGGAAGGCAGATATTTCCAAAAATATAACGCTACTGTATTTATAGCTGAGAAAAAAGTTTAGAGTGCAAATTAAAATGCATGGCAATCATCTGACTTTGCTCAAAGATCAAATCAGTTTCCCAGAAGGTCACATAACATTTCTGAGGTTTTCAGGTCAGCTGTAGGGCCCAAACTAACCGAGAGAGGTTTGGCATATCTGTTGGGAAATGTGTGGTTTTGATGTGAAATCATCATGCTTTGAATGAGATAGGAGTCGAAATGAGAAGGAGGGGGACAGGGAGAACAGACGGACTTTTCTAACCTGATTTCTTCCTGGCAATCCTCAGCATTTCCCGTGTTTCCCTTCAGGCTGGGACGGGGATTGTTTTAGTATCTTTGTCCTTTACAGCAGCCAGATGTGCCATGAGGACTTAAATGAAAGTAACCGAACAATAACACCCAGGACATCACCATTATCCCTGCTGGACCTCAGTAAGCCCTGAACTTTATAGGACTGCAGCTATCCAGTGTATTTATCTCTGTATGTTTAGCACAAGATGCTGCAGTAGTCAACACAGCTGTACTCCAACTGCAGAGACAAATCATTGTACCCCAGAAAGGTACCAATTGCCACTGACTAGGTGCCTGCTGATAGCTTCTGGCAACTGCAAAGTAAAGTCTGTTTGTTTAAAACAACCTTCATGTCATATTGCAACTCATGAAGTTCTGGGACCTCTGTTGCCTCTGATCAGGAGAACATAGGCTGAGTCCCAGCCCAAGTCTGTGAATGGCATGCGTCATTGGGAAGTCATCTCAATCACCTGGAAGAAATAAAACTTGCTTAGTAGTTTCACCTTGTGTAATACATAACCCAGCGCTTTCTAACATTAAAGTAGGTTAATATTAAAAACTCCTTCTACTGAATTATTGTACTAGAAAATCCTGAAAACTCTACCCTATGCATTATATTCTCCAAAACATTATCTTCCATGAGCAAAATGCAAGGTCCAAGCTGTCTCGCTAATTCATCTTACACTGTTTTTATATAACACCAGACTCTTGTTGATTTATAATACAGTCTCTAGCCAAGGTTGGAATCCCACTTTACTCCACTCCATATGGTGTAAATGGAGTTAATTATCTCTTTAGTGCCCCTGGAAATGCTATCGGACACAGGGCCATGTGCAGTCAGATTGTAGATGAGGAGAAGTATTCAGCAGTGCTCTTGCACTACAATCTCATCAGGAGGCACTGCTAAAGGGAGAGAGGCTTCTTTGGTACCCCTCATCTCCATCACTGCACACAGATCTAGCATGGTGGGACTCCACAAGGCTCCCTGAGTGGGTTTCAGGTTGTGTTAATCACTTCACCAGCTACTTCTGAAAGTGTGTCTATAGTGACAGCCTTGAAGAGTTTGCAACTGAAGTAAACAAACGGGATGAATAGGGAAGGAAATGAAAAGCCCTAAGCACCAGAGGGATTTGTTTGATGCTTCTTGGCCTGTTCATGTCAGAGTCAAAATTGCATTTCAGGTCCTTGATCCTAACCCAGACCTAAAGAACCGGGTTGTATCACTTCAGATAGCGCACAAGGTTTTTACAGGCTGCTTTGTTGAACTGACCATACAAGTCTGTCAAACTTTTCTTTCTCCCCATAAACAAACGCTTATAGAAGAGTTCCTGCCTGAGGCATTTAATCCTCTTAGAGCCTCAAAAGAGACTCACATGGATTTTTCTCTGTTTTCTGTCACTGTTAGAGGATTTGATTGATTCTTTCATTATTCTTCCAGCTCAGAATAATGGAGACTGGCATTTTGCTTCGGTAGATGCACATTGGCTTAAAAAACACTCCCAGTCCATCCATCTGCTGGAGCTCTGGAGAGCCAGGATTCCTATTTTAGACGTTCAGTCTAACATGGAAAAGATTTCATTTTCCTTTGCTTGAAAGATTTACACTGAGTGCATGGTTGTATCCTATGTGTGTTTCTCTTTTGGTCTTAACCAGGGCTTGGCCAGGGCTTTTCCTGCCCTGGAATAGATTTAGGGTTGATTCTTGCAACCCTGAAGGGACAGGACCATGCACCCCATCCCAGCAAGCCATGGCAGAAGCATGACACAAAGACCACATAAAGACATGGTGCCCTGGTGCCAGGCAGATCTACTGAGAAAACTTTTGCACAGCTGCAAGCAGGTCCCCAGCAGGACCCAGTCTGCTGTTCACAGCGGTGCATAAAGCGTGAAGTTCTGCAGTGAATGTTGGACCATGTCAGTCTATGAGTAGCAGCAGACAGGGCACAGTGGTTATCACTGCCAGTTTAAGTTTGAGGAATGGGGCTTTGCTAGGAAATCAGAAATAGGCCAGTTTGCGGCAAAAAAGCGGGGACAGAGGCACACTGAGGTAACAACATTCTTTAGGGCAACCTTCCAGGCAGCCAAAGTTAAGTCCGAGTTAAGACATCGGCTCCGTATGGCCGCATTTACCACAGATGGCAGTGGGGACACGGTCCACTTCTCCATCCAAGCAGCAGGTTGGAGCATGTTGGTGCTTCCCCTGGGGCAGATGCTCAGGTTTCTTTTCTGGCAATCAGGCACATGGTGGAGGGATGCCCAGGTCTTGCACTCAGACCCAATAGCTCTTGGGCATCTTTTAAAGCAATAGTTTATCTGCTTCCTCAGCTTCAGCTAAATTGTAATACTTTTGGTTACACTTGTGGCTGGCTGCATTTCACGTCTCATTCTACCCCATTCATTGGAAGCAACCAGCATGGAGTGGGATCCTGCTTTGAATAAACAAACTTGTCCCTGTGTGGTCCCTCTTATTTGTGTTCCAGTGTCACCCAGAGCACACTTTCTGTTAGGTACAATATGGCAGCAGTGGTAGCAGAAAACACCACTACCCTGAGGCTACAGAACGGCTGAGATTTGGGTCCATACCCCACCTCTAATACAGCCCTTGGAAAAATGCCTTCACTTTCCTATGCTAGTTTTTTTTCTCTGCCTTCTGTTTGTCATCTAGTTAGAAGCTGAAATGTTCAAAATGGGGAAAAGTCTCCCGTATATTTTAAAGGTAATTAACATGCCGGTGCCCTGGTTGCCTGCAGGATTGCGGAACACATGAATGAGAATGCAGGATGCGGCACAGAACCACTTCTTTGACTAAATCTCTATTTGCATTCAGCACAGCCACCTTGGCACACAGACGCTCCCCCAGCAACCCGAAACTGTTCTAACACCCTGGCTCCTGCTTGAATAGCTCTAGGTAAGGCTGCTGAACAACAAAACCCCCCAAATCAGGATTCCTTTGTTACTTAGGTGGGATCTGGGGATAAAACAGCCAAAAGCGAGATAGTTTTGTTGTCTTCAAGTGTAACCCTTCCCATTTGTGTCAGTGCTTCCTCAGGCAAAGAAAAAAAAAAGAGGGAGAGATTTGGGGGAAAACACTTAAATTCTGTGAGAATAGGGCAATTAGCACTAGAGATGAGGATGCTGAAGCCCAGGAGACCTTGCTTAGCTGCTGTGCTGTTATCACATGACCGGGTAGCATATTTGAAGGTAATAGCAAGTAACTTCATTAAGCTCTCAATAGATTGGGAATCTTGGAGAGCATTAAAAAAAAAAAAAAAATCTCTCTCTTTCTCTCAGCAGGTGGCTTTCTACAAGCTCTCCTAGTTCCCACACAATGGTATTTTCAGGATCTTATTCAACACAGTAGGAAACTTAAATGCTTAAATGTCCTTGAACGTTTTTGTCTTGTGTTTTGGCAACCATTTTCCTTTGCTGCCCTCTTGTGGGATAATAGACAAAACGTCCATTCAGAACAAAAATAAAAGGCTTCATTCACCAAAATACATCCTGACCTAAATTCACCTAGACTGGAGATAGAGCTCTGTGAAAGAAGCTTGTTTTATTTCATACAGTTTATTCACGAGAAGAGGTTTTCTTTGAGTGCCAGTCTCTGTATGGTAAAACAGCTCAAATGTGAAATATCCATGTTGTAAAACATCATTGTTCAGGCCAGGTGAAACCAGCATGAAACAATTTTTCCTTGAGCTGGTGGGGAATATACATATATGCCTGTATACAGTATATACTGTATTTACAGGTATTATGTAAATGTATACATAAATATGTGTATATATATGCATACATATATATGCATATATGCATATATAAAGAAAGTACAATATACATAGGAGTTTACTTAATGCAGCTCAAGCAGTATTCTCATTCCTACTGCCATGACTTCTAGGACAGAAAAATAAAATGTTCTCAGATTAGCTATGAAGCCAATCCTGTTCTTGAGAGACAAGTCTCACAACAGATTTTGAAGAAAAAGGGTCAGACAAGATTAACAGCCAAATTTTGCATTCTATTAAATATGGAAATGCTGACGTGAAAAGCCAATATATGATGAAGACATTAAATGCTCACAAGTTCCCAGTGAGGTTGAAGAGTGATCTCACAAACCTTCATTGCATTTGAAAGCCACATGGCTTTCTGGAAACTCAGGTCACACAAAAATTTGCAGCCCATCAGTTCTGAGGATCTCAGTGGCACTTGCATTGTGCATGCATCTCACATTACAGATGACTTTCACCTCTGCAAGTACATTGTTATCCAAGATTTTCCAAGAAGAGATCTATTCTTTAAGGTAATGCAGCTTTAACCCTAAAAAAGAGCTGAAGAAAGATCATTCTTGGGTTTATCTGTTTATGGAACTGCTTGAGCTGATGAATACGGAAGATTATGCCGGTCCTTGCTTATTATGAAGGAAATAATACTTTTTTATTTGCACAGGTGTGATTATGGTAATAAAAATTACACTGTGTGACTCTCTATGCAGACAGTCTTCTTATCCAAAACAGGGAAAGAACAGAAAATCCTCAAAAAAACCCAGAAGAGTAATAAGATAGATCCTATAAGGACTGCTTATATTGGTGGGAATGACAAAAGTAACAGGCAATTTAATGATGTCTTCTCCCAGTGTCATCATGAACATACAGTATGGTGTATAACTGTATAGTGGTAAATCATAACTGACCTGAATGTTGTATTTTATAACCGTAGTAGGTTCCCTTTCACAGTACTAGTTTATTAACACCTTTAATTTCCACTGAACAATGGTGCCATGTGATCTTTATTTATGAGTAACCAAATGTTATTATCCAATATAGGGTGGCCCAGAGCAGATAATGCAATCATCTCGGGATGAGCTGCAGCCAAGGCTGCCTCCAGCTTACTTCCCTGTCAAGGAAAATATCCACAGACTACGTGACATAAACCTGTGAGGCCTAAAGGTCTTTATGTCATCCCGGTAAAACAGTGCTGTAAAAGCCCATGGGACTTGCAGGGCTCTGTAGGCACAGCCTTGCAATGAGACACAGTCTCTGATTAAGGCACTGAAAACAGCGTCAGCTGAGACACTTCAAATATGTTACTTTGGAATTATTTCTGCCTCTTTTTTCCTCTCCAGTTAAAATTTATCTCTTTCGAAAGACAAAGTTTGAATCCCATAAAAAGCAGGCAGACGTTCACATCTTTCAGAAGTGGCTGACATTTCCAAAACTTGGGCATTTTATACTACCCTAAACTCTTCCCATGAATTTTCAGCAAGAAGCACCAAGTCTCTCTTTACCTGGGCATGGTCTGTCATTAGCCTGACAACAGAACCAAAGCTTTGGAGTGGTCATTAACCCAAGCAGAAGAAGCAGCCCTCTACTGCAAATCCACCGCAGACCTCTTTCAGATGTCTCTTTGGGTGATGGTGGCACGTACGAACAGGCCACGTTAGTTGTTTGGGGGTGCCTTGGGTACACTAAATGTCATCCCAAAGGGAGATGGATTTGGGGGATCACCCCATCTCCCCCTCTCCCAAGCAGATTTATTCGTGAAACCAGTGCCTTCTTTGGGGTACTTCACAGTCACTGTTGAAGTAAGCCCAAACATTAGACTTTTATATAAAATGTTGGCATTTTGAAACATAGTGAGTTCACCTGAGGTGATGTTTTCAAAGATCCCTATCAGCACCCTGCTATTTTTAAAGGAGAGTATCACTACAAGTCTTTCTGTCGGACTGTGCTGCATCTCAGTTTTTAATATATGCAAATTCCAAAATCCAGGAGAACTACAAATGCTTTGTGTTCATGATTCTGTGATCATTCAGAGAAACAAAGAGCATTCTTTATGTAAATTCACTGAATTACTTACTTACAAAAAGTTTAAAGGGGGAGACCACATATCCTAGAAGAGGAGATGTGCAGATGGAGTGGGAAATTTAGTCATCAAGCAATTCATTCATGATGCTGGAGCAATGTAGAACAGCTACTTTCCTGTTAGTTTTGTAGGAAACAATAGCAAATATCTTGTCAAAAGCAGTAAGTGTTGTGAGCCGGGACCTCAGTTCAAGAGGGTGAATCACTGCAATGGAATGGATTCATCTATTATGAGCTTGGCACTAAAATTTAAAGCACTCTAGCAAGGGTCTGTTAGAGATAATGAAGTAGGCATTACTAGGATGTCCTTTTCAGCAGTTTATCCCAAAATGTTTTCCAATGGAGATCAGCAACGCAGCCACAATTCTACAGATGAGAAAACTAAGGCACAGAGAGGCAAATCAATTTATTCAAGGTCATGCAGCAGGCAAGAAAACTCCATTCTTTGAATTGGAGACCAGTACTCTGCCCACTTGACCACACTGCATAATGTTTGCATTCTCTGAGGCCAGAAAATGCTCTATTTGTTCATGTAATGCCTAGCATAACTAGCTGTGAGCGCCTTTCTAAGGGTGATGAATGCTATTCAGTGTGCAAAATAGTCTGGCAATTCACTGATGCTCTCCACCCATATGAACTCCAAGCTCTTTTTACTTCCTCTGTCTATGTAACAGCACACAGTAAGAGACAGCACTACCTTACGATGGAGCCAGGCAAACGTTATCATCAGTAATTTGTTACAGTAATTACTGTTTTATTTAAATCAGTGTCACTTCAATAAACCCATGTACTGCCTGTGATATATCTTATTAACAAACAGTCCAAACATGAAGAGCAAAAATATATATTGCATTGACATGTGGAGAAGGTGTGCAAAGGGAATTAGGATGCCATTCTAAGCCAATGCAAATTTCTGTAAATCACCTATTGGTGCAAATTGCTATAGATTTGTTGCATCGACTGATGCTACATTAATTAACACCTGCAGAAATTCTAGCCCATAAATCATAATTTTCCTCATGTCTAATTTAAGGAACAACCTAACCAATCTCATGCTCTGAGCATTAAAAATAAACCAACGCCTTCAGGTCCTAATTTTCTGCAATCATTTTTCTTACGTCCTCATACAGAATTTGGTAAAATGGGTGAACTGAATGTCAAATCACAGTTTTCCACTCACTGACCCCACAGTAGCATTTAACACCTACAACACACAGCATAAATGACGAGAGAAGGAAGTGACACCAATTAGTATTTGACCTGTTGATTTTCAGTAATGAGAAACACATTCAGTTCTCCAGCAATTCAGGGACACAGGGAAGAGTCCTGGTTGCCAAACTGTACAGACAGCCCTGCTTATTCATACTTTGTAAATTCACCACATTATTTTGTTTGGGAACACTAACAATACACTTTTTCACTGGGGGAAATAATGTATCTCACTTCCAGGCCTTTATTTTGCTCTGCTTCTTTCTTTTTTTTTTCTTTTTTTTTTTTTTTTTCTCCCCTGACAGCAGAATCTGTCAAAATCTGATGAGTTGCAGAATCACATTGTACTATGTTATGGCTGGAAGAGTCACTATGATTTTCTCCTACTTACTTTCATGTTTCAAAAACTTGTCATCTGTGTTGCTCACGGGAGAAGGGAAGCGTATATTTTTCTTTCATTAAATACATTTATTATTGTCTTATATAAGCACCAACAAAGAGTAAGTCCCTTTTACCTTTATACCTTTCTAAGCTATATCCTTTATGTGCTATCCATGGAGTATAACACAGAGTATAGGATAATCCCAGTCCGAAAATTCTCAGATTAAAAGGAACGGACAGGCACAAGCTTAGGGTGGGCACAGGGGGTATGAAGGGAGGCAGCTCTAGTGCCTTCTACCCTTACGGTGGTGGTCTTGGCATGTGAGGTTTTGTAGGGAAGAAAGAGCCAAATAGAGAAATTAAGCCAAGGAGAAAAATCAGGTGCAGGAGGAGGTTTAGAGTGATGGATGGGGCTCAGTCTGAGAGTACAGCAAAGTGCCTATCCTGTTTATGGCCACTGCTTTCAAGAAGGGGCTGCCCATGCTCACACAGAAGGGCATTGGGTGCGTCCCCAATTCCAGGCCTGTCTGACTTGTCTCCACATCTACTCACCCCCAGCCCCCCCCAAAAGCAGAGTGACACCTATACATGCCACATCGGCTGCATGATCATGCTAGCTAGCTTCTCCTAAAAGACCTCCCTAAGCCCACACGGTGGTGAGAAAGAGGTGTCGCTGCAAGGAGACGCTGGGTAGGTCATCTCTGCACAGAGCTGTAGGCTCCAGAAGAAGGAGTCCTTACCTCCACCAACCACTGCTTTGTTTATGCCCTATTAGTGCTGATCTGATGAGGTGCTATTAGTCTGATCTGATGAGATTTAGAAATGTTCAGAGAAAAACAGCTCAGTAGGACCCCAAGGAGAACCTCATCTATTCATCTCAGATTGACCTGTGAGGTTTCTAATCAACCTGTGAGGTTTCTGAGCTGGGTCTCAGCTGGTGGCTGGACAGGATTGCAGTTGCCTGTGATGGCAGGACAGCAGCCTGCAGTGTTATAAGCCAGGTCACATAACCAAACAGCTTTGTTAGAGGGTGCAGTCTCTGCACGCCACAGTTTTCTCTGACCCACAGACAAGTGGGAAGTCCCCTGTACAGCATCCAAAACGAAGGGAGATCAGAAGCCCCTGTCCTGCATCTACAAATAGAGATGCTGCTTTGTGTTGGGAAAGATTGCCTACCAAGGAAGGCGGGAATTGATGTACCATTTTATTCAATCCTCAAATACTCTGGGGGCAATGCAGGTACCTAGTGCCATTTTTGATTCCCCAGGGTATCCCATCCATGTGTCATGAAAGGTGCAGGGCCTCCACCCGCCCCATCTCTCATCTGCTCGCTGTGTTTGGGAGACCTGCCCTATGGTGGGCTGACGTGTCTGCAATGCCACCGCTGAGCCACGGTGCCATGGCATGGAAGAGCAGTTCTTGTCCGCCTGCTCTGCAACTCCACCCAGCCCTGGTTACAACATTTAGCTAGATTAATTTAGCATCTAATCTTTTCTTTTTTATTTAATTCCTCCAGTTTCCCAAATGCCTTACTTTTTGTTCTTTGAATCTTCACCATTTTGAATGCACAGCCCTATGTACAATGATGCACTGGATACATAGATAAGACTGACACCTCTTAGCTAAATGATCACTTTGCTTTGCTCAGTTTGTTTATGTAGACCAGAAGTTTCAGTGGTAGCTTGTTGAAAACTTGCAGAGTCCTAGAAAATAGGACTGAAAGGAAGAAAGGATCTGGGCCATCCTCCTGACACAAACACTGTCAGCTCTACCTATAACATTCCCACAGATATATTTCTGTCTCTACATTTTATTCAGCACCATTAATTTTTAATATTCCTGTACCCACTGCCTAAAACAAAAATCATTTTCACTGGATCATTTTGCCTCTTTTCCTCTAAACCGAACCTCATTTTGTTATTTGCAAGCAGCTTTGTGTTCTTTTATCGTTATTACTTTCTCCTGCCTGGTGTTCACATTTCCCTTCAATTTAATAGTCTAAGAATCCCATTAACAAGCAGCCTACTCAGCCTTCTTAGACCATTAACATGGGTGTAAAACAAGTCTGACTCTAACGGTGACCCATCAGCCACTCTTCAAAAATCCTGCAATTTCAGTGGTTTTTAGCTAGCTTGCCTGCAAAGACATTTTGAATGAATGTTTTGGGTAAGATTTATTCACACACGATTCACAATATGTCCTTGAAATCCAAAGCTGATTCTCACATTTCTTTCATCCATCCACATCCTGATGTTTATGGAAAGCTGCAGATGGCAAACCTTTGCAGTGTAATTCTGTCAAAATCAAGTCCTCAAAATGTCCCATGCTTTTTTGCACACAGTGCCAGTATTTTCTTCATTTCAGGACACCCATCACTTTATTCACAGTTTAAGGAACAGCGATTGCCAGGATCATTTTCCCTTCATCTTCTGAGCACTCTTCTCTAGATTTTCAGAGCTATCCCAATTTTCAGAGCTGATGCTTTTCAAGTTACAGTGTTGTTCACCTGAATGAATGTATTTCTTTGTCATTCAGAGAGTGTCTCAGCTCAAGGGAGGTGAGAAGAAGAAAGAGCCTCTTTCATAATACCTGATGGGGCAGTTGGACCCTCCAGCTGGGCATGTGGGAGCTGAAGGCAGTCACTGCTCTGGGAAGCAGTGACTGTAATGAGTGTAGATTCAAGACTTGCTTTCTAGCTGATGTCTGCATTACCTGGGCCACAAAGCTGGACATTAACGGCTACACAGACCTGGCAGATATCCCTGCCTTGAGGTGACTCACTAGCTTCAAACCGGATAGTTTAAAAGCTTGTCTAAGAAAGGGTAATTAGTTTTGGGAGCTATTCTTCTCTGTCCTTAACTGATTTTATGCTTAAGGAAATTTAGACTGTGAGAGATTTAGATTTTCAGATAGCAGATAAATTATTTATTCACAGGAATAGGAGGCTGCACAGATTTTGCCCAGCTCTGTGAGTGGGAAAAAATATTCCAAACCTGTGGTTAGATGGCTTGAAGAACAGCAGGACAATTATACATTTACCAGTCTTAGAACAGGAAATGATCTGTGTAATAGACCCCTAATTCAACCACCTGCTTTAATTAGGAGAGAATGTAGTTAACATTGAAATCACTGCCTTGAGACATAGGTTTATGGGAAGAATGAACCAGTGATCTTAGAGCCTTAGCCCACTGGTCAAACTCAAAAGTTAAGGACATTTAAATGGCCATTTCACATCCAGAAAGTGCTTCTGAACTGCTGAACAGTGACTTCTTATACTCTTGACCAGTTTAAATTTTATTCTGTCATTGTTGTTGCATAGGAAACATTAGCAAAAATAGTGCTTTCCTGGAAATATATCAGTCATACATTGTCATCTGCTCAGAACTAGCTCTGAGCAGAGATTCATGGAGAACTCACCCAGCCTTGCACAAAGTCTCTCCTCTTTAAGGTGACAGAAGTTTCTACAAAAACTTGCATATACTTCTTTAGATATCTTTCTTAAATGTCCCCACACACAAGCTCCCATTTGTGCACCTCAGGTCTAGGAAGATTTTCTAAGGAGATCTGAACTAGCACACTAAGGGTATCTATTTTACAGAACTGGTAAAACAGACAGACATTTTCTAGAGAGATACATCAGTAATTGACAGTCCCTGAAAAGGACTCATTTTTATTCCAACAGAAGGCTTCCCATGGCAGGGTTATAAACCCTGAATCCCCTGTCAGCTCACAGCAAAGATTCTCACACTTGATGCCTAAATAAAAGCTTCTCTTCTATCTCATTAAAACCAGCTGGAGTCTTTCCATAGTTTCACTGGGCCCCAACCAGCTACAAAGAGATTGTGATTAATGTTTAACATTGGTAAATTCAATACAAATGGCAGCAATGGTAGTAACTGACTGAGAGTTTTTAATCCCACAAGCAACCGGTTGAAATTAATTCTACTTGAAGACTTCTGGGCCTGGTTTATTTCTGTGTCAACCCATGTGTACGATGATGCAGGTCCACTCTGTCAAAACACCGAACCTGCAGAGCTGTAACCGATGTCATGGGGTAAGTGGGCACAAAAAGCTATGGGAGAGCACAGTGCAGCACTAAGAACAGAGTTTAATCCGCAGTGTATCTGTCTGCTCACTCATGGACTGGCACCTTGCAAGCCAGATCCCAAGAAGGAATTCATCCAAACTGTTGGCACCTACCTTGACCAGCTGTCTAAGTGCCCTTGTAGTCAATGGCGGGTCAGTGGAGCCTGGGTTGTGACCCATCCAGTCAAATGTGGGCACCTACTTTGCGGTGAGACAAATCACACCCCACAATCCTTTGACTCTACTGAGCAGATCTCCACTGGTTATAAAGGGATCCCATGGTCCCATATAGGAGTCTATATTATAAACACCTAAAACTAAACAAGATAATTCTTTCCCAGATACCTCCATCCTGGCATTCGGGGGCAGTGGGTGTCATACAAAGTTGCTGGTAATGTAATGCGAAGCTGAACTAGGATCCTGGAGAGGAGGTCAGCTATTCTGTGCAAGGAGAACTGCAAGGTCAGAGATCTGGCTCCAACCTTTTGTCGTGAATGGGTGATTGAGATCTCCTAAAGAACCACTGTCAAAGGTATTGGCACAAGTGGTTTTAATATGATGTTGTAAAAGTGCAACTTAACAAAGTTCGATGGCAAGGTTCAGTCTATTACTGTACAGCACAATCATTTGAACAACGATTCAAAACTACCAAGACACAAAGCAAAGTTACCGTGACACAAATCAAAGTTACCAAGGCAAAATCAAAGTTACCAAGACAAAACCAAAGTTACTAAGTCATAAATTAAAGTTACCATACTACAAGGTTATGCGCGATATCCGTCTCTTAGCAAATATCTGCTGTTGGTAAAAGGTCTCTCTACCTCAAGCAGCAACCTTGAGAGGCATCCCAGCTCAAGGGGACACCACCGCCATAGAATCATAGAATCATAGAATCATAGAATTGTTTAG
>NW_009222050.1:33694-33934 GCF_000690835.1 Fulmarus glacialis
GGAAAAAGACCTTTCAGATCATCAGTCCGAGCGTTAACCTAGCACTGCCAAGTCCACCACTAAACCATGTGCCTAAGCACCGTATCTACACATTTTTTAAATACCTCCAGGGATGGTGACTCCACCGCTTCTCTGGGCAGCCTGTTCCAATGCTTGACAACCCTTTCGGTGAAGAAATTTTTCCTCATATCCAATCTAAATCTCTCCTGTTACAACTTGATGCCATTTCCTCTCGTCCTA
>NW_009222051.1:0-3605 GCF_000690835.1 Fulmarus glacialis
AACTGCACTGTGATCACAAATTAATATATCTATATACACTAAAACCTGCACACTATTACATGAATCAGTTGGCATTAAGGTTCAACACTGACTTTGCATTTGATTATTTTCCAAGGTCAATATCTGAATACCTGGGCCGTATTTAACAGCATCAATAAGTAGCTAGATCATTTTAATTGCTATGAACAGCATTGCTTCTCCATGCTGCCTCTCAGTCTGCATTCATCTCATATCTCTGTTTTACATTGTAAACTCCCTAGGCCAGGGCGTTCAGTTTTGTGCTTTTTAGTACCTAGCACCATAGGATCCTTCTCCATGGTTATTTAATGCTACAGCACTGCTACTAGTAAATAATTACGATCATCGCTTTCGATTCCGTATCACAGGACTCTTCTCACGTATTCTGAGGATGCTCTGCTCTGATGATTGCTGTGAAGGCCAGTATTTAACAGGATATGGTTTTTCAGTTTGCCCACTGCATGATCTATTATTAGAGCGCAGATTTAGCCCTCGTGCCTTTTCATGCATAGCAGAAAGAGATAGCTCTTTTCTCCACCGTTAGCAGCATTAATGATACCCCTCTGAAAATGATGTGTGAATAACATCATTAAACTGCCTTGAAGCACAAGTGTAAAGGGGTTTTTTTGTACGTTGTACATATGGAGAAATGATATATTACATGATAAAAGTGAGGTATACACTGTGAGAAGAAATAGGAAAGACAACACAGAGAGCCAGATGATCATTGTAGGGCCCTTCCAACTGAACTATTCTATTCTATTCTATTCTACTCTACTTTATTCTAGGCTTAGCTCACTTGCTCCGTCTTACTCAACTCTTCTTCCAGACCAAAGGAGCTTTCAAACCCAAGGTGTTTCTCCCTGTGTTTCAAGTAAACTCAGCAGGTGAAAACCATACCCCTGTTGGGACAGTTATTCAGCAAGTCTGCTGGTATAATCATGTACCAAGTGAAGGCCTGTTCTAGAGATACTAACTTGGACTCCTGAATTGCAGTAGCTTCCCATTAGAGTTAATTAGTTGGCCCAGAAATACTGCTTCTCGTTCTCATTTATTTTGCACTAAAGTGAGCTATACTTGGACACACTCCAGCATTGCCCACCAGATATCTTGACCATATGCCTCTCAAATCAACCATGTACCTCAACAAGTGGCAGGGGCTGGTTTGTCCAGCTTATCTGAGGAACAAAGATCTCACCTTTCCAAAGGAAGTCTTAATTGCACTTTAAAGAAAATAAAAGTGAAATTTAATGAATGTCCTTAAATGAATGCATGCACAACAGGGCGTTTTCCAGAGCTCAATAGTGTGATACAGGGTAGTCTGCTGCTTCAAAGGTATTTTATGGGCTTCAAGCAGCTATGGGGGGTGCTATGAATGGGTTAAGCATCTTTATTTGAGTGAGTGTGCGAGAAGATTTGACAGTTAGGCTTCATGAGTGCAACCATGAAATTAATTCTTGCCAGAGAAAACAAAGCACAGACAGAGCCACTCATGCACCAACTAGTTCACAGTTTGCAAGGTTAGCTAAAGTTTATCAAAATCCCCGGACAAAAAAGTCATTAAGATACTGTTAAGGTTATAGACAGATACCAATTCCCAGGCAAGAACCTTCATTAAGGTGCATTCAAGGTTGTAAACATATGTGCCAATTAAATTCAAACAAGGTCCAAACACTGTCATTATTTACAACGTTAAATATTTGGAAATTAAAAGTTACTCCTAGAGATAATGTGGTTTCTATAAAATTCATAATCGTGTTTCAACAAACTGAACTTCTGCTGCTGTTCAGTATTACCTTACCGTCTATTTCTAGTTGTGACGCTCCCTGCCATGAGATACTGTGAAAGCTAAAAGTCTACACGGGTTCAAAAAATTCTGCACAGATTTGTGGAAGAAAAAGCCAGCTGTAGGTATCGAAAGCAAAGCAGACACTGTTTATTCTGGTGTACCCTGAGCCACAAGTCCTGAAGACCTAGAGAATAGATGAAAATATCTTTCTACTTGCCTTTTCTTATATATGTCCATAAAGATCAGATTGGGCACTCACGAAGACGGGCTGTTAGGGTGGATGGTCCTTTGGTCTGAAGCGGTATTGCTGCCGTCACAGCATTCCCCACAGTCACACACGATAGTAGAATTCGACCTCATGTATAAGGAAGCTATGGCAAGCAGTGCACTGTCTTAGAGAATATAGGATGCAAAACAAGTAATTAAATGTGAAATCCTTGCAACTAAATTTCAACTGAAGGGTTTAGAAGGGACACTCTGCCTCTTAAATGCAGTGTTAGACCCTTGAGATACTATTTAATTAGATTTTTCCTTATAACACAGTTGTGAACATTGTCTTTTCTCTTTTAGCTTCAATAGTGATTGGGAAATGGTGGTGTGAGATGGAGCCCTGCCTAGAAGGAGAGGAATGTAAGACGTTGCCTGACAATTCTGGATGGATGTGTGCGACTGGCAATAAAATCAAGACCACCAGAGTAAGTCGTCTTTCTGTCTATACCTAGGAGGTCTTAATAGGAAAGGGAGTTATTAACAATTGCTCACCCATATCTTTTCCATCACCGTGTCTGCTGTAAACGATCGCTGCATACCTCCCCAGTCACACAACACTTCTGGCCGTAATACAGTGAAAATTCAGATGGATTCAGGCTGGTCAGCTGGGTCCAGGCTTGATAACCGGCAGGTTGGAGCTGCTGAATCGCCAGGTCACTTTCTTACAGACATTGTCGCCTCAGGACACATCACTGAATCCCTTTCTGGTGGCTAAAGGGGAGAATATTAGATCAAAGGGATTTGCTGGATCCTACATCCGTCCCGTGGCTGTTCCAGGCCACATCTGTATTAGCAGCTGTACAGGTGCTTTGAAGCATGAACCGGTGCTGAGGACTCAACTCACAATCTGCACTTCAAGTCTTACTTCAGAGCAGCTTCAGCCCCATGCACCCGTTAGTGACATGTTCTTGAGATGCCGAAGATTCAGGTAACACAGGCCACCAGCTGATGACAACTTTCACCATCCATTGCTAGGAAAATGCAGAGATATGGCTGCAAAGAGAGAGAGTGTGAATGAGCTGGCTGAACTTCTCCCACTATGGGATTACCTTCGGGAAAAAAAAGTGTTTTTCAAAAATAGATTCTAGCTTTTCTTTTGCATTGTGCAATTTTTTCACAACCGTTTTCTTAAAACTGCCACCTATACCTGTATTCAACAATTTTAATTAAATTATTTTCCTACTACGATTGAATTTTTTTCCAAGAAAATTACCTGGTTGTCAAGTCAAAATATTTTTCATAAATGAATAAATTTTGTTTTTCAGTGAAGTGGAAAATAACTTTTGAAACCTACTAAATGAAAAAAAAAAGCAAATTTTCAAGAAGTTTTTCCTGTTTATTAAGAGGTCCTACATACTCATACCCAGCTACTAATTCACAGGATGGTGAAGCTTAGTATCGTGATTTCCTGACTACTTCCTTTTTCCACAATCCTAACTCAAGTCATTTTTCATGTCTTCTAGGCCTTTTGTTGAAAGAGAATATTTTACCCCAACTGATCCCCATGCCATCCGAATTCTTCTCTTTC
>NW_009222051.1:3616-7711 GCF_000690835.1 Fulmarus glacialis
TTACCCCAGGATGAATGATTTGTGTTGCAACCCTAGTTTCTTGAAAGGTGACTTCTGGCATGGCTAATCTCACCACCACATTAAATTACTAGGATATGTACTAATTTAGGAGGGTTTTTTCCCAGCAGGCAGTAAGTGGCCCCTGAAAAAAGGATGCATATTATCTATTTGTCATCTCCCAGAGCAAAGGAGAAAGCATGGAAGGAACTGTGATTCCTTGACTCAATTTCTTCCTGCAGTGTCGTTGTTGCTGCAAACCACACTTTGCTCAAAACTGATCTTTCCACACTGAAACACCACTGGAAGATTTGCCCTAATGTACGTGCCTTGCAATGAAATTAAAAAAAAAAAAAACCAAAAACAAGTTTACTACATGTCCTTTTCAGTAAGGCAACATTTTTCTCACTGAATTGGGGAATTAAAATGTAAGAAAGTGATACTAAAGAAGTAATAAGCAACATGAGGAAGTGCGTTATACTTTTGTTAAATTACAATAATTCAGTACTTCTGCAGTCTGTCTGCAAATTATATAATTTAGGAATTGCATTTGCTTTTCTCTGTGAAATTGTCCTACTCTTAACTCCCCCAACCCTCATCATACAAACTAGTTTTAGGTGATAGCGTGCATCTAGAAGTCATTGCTAGAAATTTAGCAGCTTCATTAATATGCAGATGTATGGTCCAATCTATTCAGTATGCATTACTGTATTTCATTTAAATTAAATACTTACAGAGTGAGTGCTCATAACTGAAAAAATATTTCTTCATTTACCCACAGGAGTTATTTTAATTAGCTTGTGAGGGGAGTACCTGATGGTGCTGCTTCCAGTAGAATTTTGCTTTGTTGCTTTAAAATACCGTTACAGAACCCAATTGACAAAGGCAACATGACATGTTGTGCTTAGCAACTGTCTCTTGCATTTTCTAAGCAAAAATTCTACTTAATAACCCCTGAAACTTTGCTTGAATCTGTATTACTGCATCAAGTCTAGCAACATAGATATAAAATAATAGAAGCAATCAGATCCTGAAACAGGCATTTTTTTCTTTGTTTTGTCATTTCAGATGGCATCAGAGAAAGAGATTACATTATAATCTGTACTGACCCCAAACCAGGCTGCAAGATTGGGCCATGTGTGTCTAATTTATGTAGTTAAGGAAGTTAAGAAAGCAGAAGAAACAAGACAAATCAGTCAACATCCTAGATATATCTGTGGTGATTAGCCAAAAAGCTAGAGCAAGTCACCATAGTCTGTAAACAGTAAACTGAAGGCTTTTCCTTACACTAAATACATTTATGTTAGGCAGCTGCTGTCCTGACAAGGAGAACACTTGCATTTATGACTCACAGGATTAAAATGCCTATTAGTGTATTCTTCAAGGCCCACAGTAAATCACATATAAGCATGTGCGTATGTGTATATATATATGAATACATGTATATACACAATATATGTGATTTTACAGTGTAGTGTATTACTTCATGGTTGATTCTCAGATGTCACTAATGCAGATTAGTGTCAGAAGAAGGTGGACAACAGATCCAGTAAAGGCTTTGCCAGCACATCCTCTGTTTCTTCCTTTTCATGCGTTTATTCCTGTGTTTAGTCCTTCAGCATAGCTCACTAATTAAGTTGTTAAAGCCAAAGATATAAAGCTCACAGCCTCTGTAAATTGATTTGTTTTCTATTGATGGTCAGAGCATGTTACAAACACTGGAAAGAAATAATTTTGCAATTCAATTTTTGGAGCAGTTTCAACGCTTTTTTTAATCCCAATTCACTCCTTTTTTTTAAAGAACATAAGTTTCAATGCTTACCTTAAAAATGTGGGGCTCTTGGAGCTGTACTAGGACCCGGCTGGTGACCACATCACTACATTTCAGCAGAGCAACTGGCACCGGGGGAAACGCAAGAGCACGGTCTCACTCTGGACACTGGGAGATGGTGCCCACAAGGGCACATAAATGCCTGTAAGAACCAGAGCTGCTGAAAAACATGAAAACGTGGCTCTTCGTGCATCCCATGTTTTGTCACTTCCCATCTGAGCGAGGGAGTCACTCACAAGCTCTTGACATTGGACTGGTGTCTGCACATGACTTTCTGTGCACCGCTTTGCAGGGCCCTTCAGGAGCGCGGTGCTCTTCCCCAGGGCTTTCTGCCCGGGCTCGTGCACGCTGCGCTGCAAAATGCCCTTTTTACGTAATCCACACTAATAACACCTGGCGTTCGTGTACTAGCCCTCTAAATACTTCAACAAGCTGTTTTTCTGCTGATACTGTGGAGGATGGAGATTGAAGCATTGAGCACTTGGGGACTGGCAGAGCAGCTCAGCTCAGAGCATCTCTCCAGCTTCACAGCCTGCGCCCTCCGTTACAGCCCACCCACCCGCCAGTTGCCAGAGTAACGCTTGGTTGACCGTACATTTTGCCATCACAGAAATGCAGGCCATTTTACGGTGCCCTGAGGGGCCTAGGCATCACATTTCTTAGCAGCTACTGCTCACCTCATGCCGCAGCAAATAGCACCTGAGGTGCCCACGGCACCTTGGCACCGTGGTCCCTTGTCGTTCCCCGCTCCTACACCAACCACACAAAGTCTTGAGGCAGTGTACAAATGAGAAAGGGATGTATTCATCCCCGAGAGAGAAAACCCTTGTTTTCTTTGGTCACTTGTCAGTGGCAAACCAGGAGAGCAGAAAATGGGAACTGGGGGAAGGAAGGAAATGGTAAATGAACCCAGAGTTTTATTTTCTTTTTTGAAGCTGTCCAACTAGGTTAATATGTCAGATGATTTCCAGATTAAGCTTTTCTTTAGAGCAGTGAAGAAACCCCTCTATTTTTGTGATAACAGTCTCTGTGATTAAGAGGTCAGTTCAAAGCAGTAGAGCACAAGATAGTAAATATCTCTTGCTGTAAGACTTACTGCTGCATTTCATCATATCACCTAGTGCTTAGCTAATAATTTGTAGCCCTGATTTAATGCCCGAGCCTGCTCGTATTCAAGTCAATTTGAGTTTCATTGCTGACCTAGTCATCTAGCAAAGGGTTGGACCCCTTGTGCCATTCATCTGTGTGTATCAGTGCTGGAAAGGAACAAAAGCCTCTCCTCAAGAGAGCTATTTTTGCTTCTGGTCAGTCATTCTTATTTCAGCATCCTAAAAAAACCTCCGGGCGGTGGTGTTTCCTCTTCAAGCCATTAGTGCACTCACTCAGATCAATTGTGGTGTTAGTCATAAAGAGCGATGGTTTTATTGTCTGTTGCAGGCCATGTTATCTCACCCGAGGTGAGTAGATGAAGACGGTCAGATTTCCCAGTCTATTATATAGCTGGTCACTCCTATCCTGCCCCTCTTTGAGTAAGTGTGTTGGGGGGGGACACCAAATGAACCTGAAAGATGGATCCATCTGCATGTCCTTGTCTAGCAGAAGCTACTAGCATCACTCTGAGAAGGGGAGGGTTGAAGGCTGGGGACAGCATGGCCCCGTGCCCAAAGCTGTCCTGGCATCTCCTGCACCACCAGCCCAGGTGATCGATGCACATCCAGGATCTCCCCAGGCACAGGCAGGATCTCGCTCAGCGTCTGCCTCTTGCACATCCTTAAATGCCTGCAGCCCCAAGAGAAAAGAACCCCCCAAAATATTGCAATTTAAACTCAACTATATCATGAGCAGGGCAAAGTGCCACGAAGTCTGGGTCTTTCTTTCCTGTCATAACGTATTTTATATAACTGACTCTTTCGCACTTTCTTACTGCAGATCCACCCGAGGACCTAACAGAGCGCCGTCTGCATGGAGACAGTGAAAGCCCTGCTGATTTGTGAGGACAAAGTATTGAAAGTTTAAAACCATCTCAGCATTTACAAGCCAAATGGATTTCTTATTTGCACTTTGACTGTTTACCAGATAACAACAGTGGCTTTTCTGTGTGAAAGAAAGTATTCAGTGGAAATAATGCCCCTGATTTTTGACAGCTGAAAATAAAAATGAAGAAAATGGTTCCTTTGGTAAAGTTTCCGAGATTGCAAAGTACAAACAACAGTATAAGTTTGGATCTACAATTTACTTTATACCAGTTAAAGTATATATATAGAAAT
>NW_009222052.1:0-5343 GCF_000690835.1 Fulmarus glacialis
CCACCACCCAGCCCCGTCACGGGGTTCTCGAGGGCTCGGCGTGAGGCAGCTGCTTTAGGTACGATTTGCCGTTTCAAATGCGGAGAACTGCACCGGCCGGTAGTTATTTCTTACAGCTCTTGCCTGTCATCACGGTAGCGGTGTTGATTCTCTGGGGCCGACAGTCGGTCCTGTGTAACGTGCACGCTCTGTCCTGTTTTGAATAGTATAATAAGTGCAAGATCACAGCGAGGAGAGGGTAAGTTCTGGGGTGCCTGTCGAAGCGCTGGTTTTGAACTCCCTCTCTCAGCAGGCCGCTGCCCGTCTCCGTGGGATGAGCTGTCCGCTGCCCTGCGCCGTGCTCGCACTCATGGGACTGCTCTTCGCCAGAACGATGGCCTGGACTTCAAGCGGGAAGACGCACCCCGAGCTTGTCAACAACCTCTACAGTGAGTACCGGCGCGGGCTCCTGTTCAGAGCGCGTCCTAAAGCTGCCGAGAGAATCTGTTGGCGCTTCAGTGTGAGGATATTGAGTGTTATACGGTGATACGTTGTGATGCTGCTTGCTCTGAAAAGTTGGAGTTAATATTGCCTGAATTTCAGTATTTGTCCCAGTCTGAACTTGTTCTATTTGTAATTGGAAACAAGATTTTATGCCAGAAGTGGCAGGAAAAACTCCCCGTGGCTCGCCTTCCGCTCCTCCGAAGTGGTAAATGCATGACACCTTTTAAAATGCTGCACAACGTGCCATCGCTCTGAGCCTGTAGACGCTGAGCTTCCCGGCAGTCTGCGCTTCCCCTCCAGCGAGGCGCCCTGCGACCGCAGTAGCGCTTGGTGCTACCGCTCCGCTCTGAATTTCCCCTGCTGCTAAAGCTGGTTTTTCCCCTATAAGAGTTCCCTCAGAGATGAAGTGTGAAGGGATGTGCGATGTTTCTGCAGTTACCGCTCTTAACTTTGGTTTACTCACCCTGCCAGTGCTCCTGAAACCTGAACCAGAGTCTCCCCTTCCAGGAGTGAAAGTGTGACTCTATTTATCTTTCATTATGTTTGTGGCTGTAAGTCACCATGCTCCAAGAGAGACTGGGCCGATGGTTGGGACCATACCGTGATTTCATTCGGTGTAAGAAACTGAGAAGGATGCACTTCCCTCTGCGGTTTTGTTTTCTGTCCCTTCTCAGATCACTTATAAAGGTTGAATTCTCCCAGTTCCACTAACTCCCTGAACTGTACTCCCCCCTTCCAAATCTCTTCTTGCTACAGTACTGAGGATTTAAGTCCTTTTTGTCTCTGTTTTCCTTCTTCTCCCAGAAAAAGGGATAATTAAATCCCAGCGAGTCTTTGATGTGCTGTTGGCTACGGACAGAGGTCACTACATCAAATATTTCCCATACATGGATTCTCCTCAATCTATCGGTGAGTAACTTCAGGCAAAGTATCACCACTTTTACGTGTGCACGTTGACTGTGCTCGTCACGCTGACAGAGGGGCAGGAGATGGCTCAGCAGGTCTGCATCCTCCGTGCGAGGTGCTCTCTCCCCAGAACAGTGGCTGAGTTTTACGATAGGTCAAGCAGAGCAAACCCCATCCGTGTTTCAACTGCGGGATCCAGAGGAGAGAACAACACAGCTTTTCCATGTTCAGAATGTCCATTGATTGCTCAGAGTCCCGCTTAGGGAGCGGAAGCGAGCACAGGCTGCCGGAGCTGCAGAGCGTTTTGATGAACGAGCTGGGGGCTGGAGCACTCAGGAACTGCAGCACTGTGCAGCCATCTTGCGCTCGTTAGTAATCCCACAGGAGGAGATTTTAAGTCAGTAAAGTGCTTTAGTGCGGCAAAAGAGAAGAGTGTTTTCATATTTTTAGGGGAAAGCAGGGGAGAATAAAGAACTGTTCACACTGGTAATTTTAATTGTAATTTCTTTATCACATAACTTTTGTCACTCGTTTTCTTTTAGGATACAAGGCTACAATCAGTGCGCCGCATATGGTAGGATGAAACTTTTATTTTTACTTTTTCTTAAATACTAAAGTAGAAAGGTGAAACTGATCCCATGGACATGATTATCATGCTTGTTTCTTTAGGCGCTGTATATGTGAAGCTTTTTTCTTTTTAAGAAGAGTTTGCCCTATACTCTTTAAGTTGCTTTAAAAGTATGCTTAGCTAGGAATTCTGTGCAACTGAGGCTAACCATTAATGTCTATTTTTTGCATGAGACCTTTTTTCCTGCTGCTTCACACCTTATTACTGAACCTCTTCCTAAATGCTGCTCTGCAAAAAGATCTTCCAGATCAAACACTTGAATTTGACTCTTACGTGTCAGATAAAATGCCAGGTGTGCTGTGTTTAAATCAGAGCTGATAATGCTCAGAGCAAGAAAAAGTTTTAGGAGAGGAAACTAAAATGGGATGTTTCACACCTTCTTGTACTTGTTGTCCGCACAGCATGCCCATGCGCTGGAATTGCTGAAGGATCAGCTTGTGGAAGGTGCAAAAGCGCTGGATGTTGGATCTGGAAGTGGGTATCTTACAGCTTGCTTTGCCAGGATGGTAAGCTCACAGGACTCCAGTTCTGGCTAGTAAGGTGCATCAGGACCGGTAGCTTGCCATAGCTGGCATGTGCTTCTTGGGGGGAGAGCGGGGAGTTGGGGAAGGGGCTAAACTCTTCCCAGCCCAGCTTGTAGTAGAATGAAATACAGTAATTTTTGGAATCTAAATGGATGTTGTATCTGCCATGTGATGTTTTGTGTGTTAACCTGGGTCAGATGGAGAGGAGTGTGTTAATCTACTGTGTAAGTCCGTTGTAGGTTCTTTTTAGTTTGCTTCTTAAGTAGTCACAGTCTGTTTCTTTGTTTTCTAAACTCCTGAAATTATTTTCTGTGAAGTGCTAGAAAGCTGGTCAAGTTACTTTTCTCAGGAGGTTGGTTAGTCAAGAACCGGCCCTGCCACAGAAGCTGCTAATTCTACCAAATAATTATTTCTTTGGAAATGAAGGATTATTAGGAATCCCCGTAGGCAGTGTCTGTGTATCCCTCGAGTAGCTAATACAACTGGGACTACTCAGCCTTAAAACCAAGGGGGCAGAGTATTTGCACCTCCTGTTCAGAAACTCTGCTCTGAAGTTTCTTCCTGGAAATTCTCCAATCCCCACAGTAACTTGCCCTATAAAATACATCTCCTACCATAGAGGAGGCATTAGGTGTTTACTGTTTTTCTTCGTAGATGGGCCCAACAGGGAAAGCTGTGGGCGTAGAGCACATTAAAGAGCTGGTACATGAATCCATCAGAAACGTCCAAGAAGATGATCCAACTTTGCTCAGCTCTGGCCGTGTAAAGCTTGTGGGTGAGCTCTCTGGGATCCTGATGCTTGTTCTCTCCTGTGAACGCGCTAGGTCTGGCTGCCTGCAGAGCTCTGCTTCTCGAAGCAGTTGTTCCAGTTTGTGTTGATGCTTGCCACGGTATTGCCAGAAACCACTGGCTGTGTAAACGCTGTGCCACACTGACCTGAACACTGCGGTGTAAACAAGTAGTATTTAATGTTACAGGCAGTCTTACACACCTTACTCCAGGTGTGCAGTGATTATCTTAATTCAGTAAGAGATGCTCTTAAGAGGAGAGTGGTCGTGCCACATCTGGGTTTTAGTTTATTTGAATGGGTCTGCACACACTGTTGTGTTTTTTTGGGAGGATAACTTGAGTCAGCTCTTCCCGTATCTGGAATCTTGGGTCTGCACAAAGCCACTGTGTTACTGAAAGGCCCTCCTGGTTTTGACTGTTCCTTCTTCTAGCATGGCTCGGTTCTGGAAATCTCTCCCCGTTTTTAAAAAGTAAACCAACAAAATTCAAATTGCCATCACAATCTCATTATGAAGTTTTCATCATCTAGATTTCAGTTGACAGGATAATGGAAGAATTATTTTTGCATGGAGTTGTTATCAGAACAAAAGTCTTTTCTGCATGCTTCTTCCTCCTGTAGTTGGAGATGGCAGGCAGGGATACCCCGAAGAGGCTCCTTACGACGCCATTCACGTTGGAGCGGCAGCAGCAACTGTACCAAAGGAGGTAAGAGTGGTCATGCTGGATGTTTGCTGTGGGCTGCCTGCATCAGTAGCTGTGGAATAACTAATTAGGGAACCACTGGAAGCTTCTTTTTCTGTCTGTTTTATATGGAGCTGGCAAGCTTGTGCTTGTCAAGGTGTCGTGACCGTCACAGCGTGGCTTATTTCTGTTGTGTCTTTTTTTGGCTCTGCTGATTCTGATTTCTCTGCTTGCCAGTTGCTGAATGAATTGAAGCCAGGAGGTCGGTTAATATTGCCTGTTGGTCCCGAAGGCGCAAACCAAGTTCTGATGCAGTACGACAAAACCAGCGATGGGCAGATCATCGAAACGCAACTGATGGGCGTGATCTACGTTCCTCTGACAGATAAGGAAAAGCAGTGGCCTCGGTAAAAATTTGCTCTCCCTTGAGGAACGTTTCTTCCTCACAGCTGTCCCTGTGAGCTTGCTCTCCTTGACTGCTGGCTTTACTGACAGTCCTGGATTCCTAGCAGATGCTGTTTGTAAGGAAGGAGAAGAAAGAGGCTTGGCTGTGGTAAGGCACAGCAGGAGAGCAGGATCTATTTTCTCTTAGATAGGGCTTGCAGACGGAGGACTTGAGCTTTTCTTTTTTCTTTTTCTGGAGCCTGTGCACTCTCATAAACACTGTAGCTGTGCTGATTCTGTTGCTGAACTGAAGGCCACGAATAGTAACTGTTGGTTTTTCTTTGCCTCAGGGATGAATTCTGACAGATGGATGGATATCTCTAAAGCGACCTCAGAAAGCTCATGAATGGGACTTATGACTGTAGATGGTCTGTATGGTTTTGCTTTTTGAACGGAAGCTTTATCAGTGGACGTGCTTGTGAGGGCAAGTTCTGCTTTAGCAGAGCTCGTTAGGGAGGGATGGAGAGAAGGGTGTTTCCCCAGCAGCAGGGGCAGGCTCTCGGAGGCCGTGTCTGGTTCCAGACCGTGAGTGGATCCAGATGAGTCTAGCAGTCCTCTCTGATAAGCTGTAGATAACATCTATTCACAGAGAATCCCACAAGCAGACAGGAATACTTAAACCTTCACTAAAAATGCTCTTTGACTACTCTGCCTAATGCTTGAAGAAAATTAGACGCAATTACTGTTCCAGAGCAGCCATCTACCCTGATTTGTCAAAGTTTAATTATGGGAGTGTGTTCTCTTCCTGTCTCGCATCAACTAATTCAATCTCTGGCAGCAACACAGAATTTTGGGGCTAAGAAAAATCCCGGTCTCTCGGCTTTTCCCTGATGCGCCCTTCCTTCTCCCGCTGGCGCCCGGCCGCGCGGGGGGCTGAAGGCGGGGGGG
>NW_009222053.1:0-99533 GCF_000690835.1 Fulmarus glacialis
GATAGGATGAGAGGAAATGGCCTCCTCTGATAATGGCAGAATAGTTTTATACTTTAAGACACGCAAGCTGGGTGTGGCATCCAGCTTTTGAGATCTAAATTCTAGGACTTACCTGAAAAGTCTCTCCATCACGACCCAAACTTTGCTTCAACTCAGGACCTAAACTTTGCTTCAACTGAGGAGGCCAATGCTGAAATGCACTTAATTAAGTATACTTAATTCTCTTGAGGAATACCATGAAAGTTGATGGGAAAAAGCTTTGAAAGATCATACCCAAATTCCTTACTGTTTTCTGTTTTATTTCTGTTAGTTGGGTTTTTTACACATTAGTAAATACAAAAAAATTTTTAACATGTACTGGAAAAATAGATAAATATTCAGGCACAATTTGGAGTAACAAACGTTTCCAGGGAAATTTGCAAGGCAGTATGGAAACAAAAATCCTACCTGGCAAGAAGCCAGCTAATAAAAGAACTTTTGCGATGGAAAAGCATGCTAACTCCAGAACTTAACATGACAAAACCTCTGATAAACATCCTGACTGCTTCATCCCCAGAAAAATTCCCTTCTACATAATGACTACTGTTGCTGTGTGATCATCTTCTGCTGCATGTCCCTGTGAAGAACTAGTACTCTAGGGTTTTTTTTTTTGCTTTTGATGACTGATCTTCTGTGTCAGCAGCCAGTAGGAGTTTGCCCTTGACTTTTACAGAAGCTGCATCAAGATCCAGAACAAACAGTGACAGCAATTGCTATTTTGAGTTGTATGAATTGGGTGAAAAAAACAAGTATCATTATAAGAGAAGGGGACAATGAAATTAATTTAATGGTAGGGAAGATTCTTTACCTGGGGCACTAAACAATACATTTTGGATCGATACTATAGGTCCGCATTTCTCATATCAAAGCAGAAGCATAAAAATAAAGCTAGTTAGTCCAACTTGGCAAACTTATCTGTTGTTTTAGTGAACAGGCCAAGGATTGACTAGACACTAGATCAGAGCTGGCAAAAATCCTCGTGGTTGTACTGGATTGATTTATGCTGACTGAAGATCTAGCAATACATCATCCTCTAATAAAGTAAGGCATACAGGAGGCAATGTGCTAAAACTTTTGATGGCTTTCTCTGCACTGAAACTATATTACTAACAGAAGACTTCAGAATTAATTCTGGCAATATTAAAAAACATCTACTTGCAAAACTTTTGGAGTCAAGCCATTCTGGCAGCAAATATTTGGAATAGATTTGAAAGGTATTATCCATGGCAATTTTTTACTGAAAAAAAAAAGAGATTTTTTGCCAAAAAGTGTGCACAAAAATTTTACTCTGTAGATCAGCAGAAATGCAAGCCCTTTTCATTAGGTGTAAACTCTATTTTAGCAATTAGACATAAAAAAGAGAAGAACTTCCAGACTAGCATTACAGTAAATTCAGGAGATTGCTACTGACTGCATCTATGTATAATTTCCATGAGGTTATTTCTGCTGTGAATTTAACATATCTAAAGTTGATCCTAGAATATTTTAGCTCTTCATCCATCACAAAAATATTGTATAATGCCAGAGGAAGTGCTTGCTTCACACAGACTTACTTTTCTGATATCTCTAAGATACTTGCCATCTTCCCATTTAAGATGTCTGTTATTGTAAATAACACTAGTGTAGTTTTGTTAATGTAAATAATAACGTCCCCTGCAGCTCTAGAATGTGCTAATTTCAAAATCCCAATTGCAGGGATTCAACTAGAAGTTTCAAATCTGAAATCAAACAGCTAAGAAGAAAAATAGCAGATGGTTAACCGTCTGGAAATATGCAGATATCTTTGTTCCATAGCTCTTTAAGCTGTTGCATTATCAGCAAATCTCTGCTGCTAGTTGTTCAGTTTCACCAATTTCAATTTGACTTCATACAATACCCCCATAAATGTTTTTTATATAGATTCTCCTCCCTGTTTTTATGGGACAACTGTTCTTAAATGCCGTTTCTTCGATATGTGGAAAAAAAAAATTGAAACAATCCTTTTCACAGATCACAGGGTTTTTTTTCTAATTAACTATTTACTGTGTTCACATGTTGATTTATACCTAATGTAACAGAAATGCAACTATGCAAAAATCCCAAGGGTAGGAGTAGTCAAAATTGGCCAGTTAGTATTGGCCCACCGTCAGGCTGATTTCTGCTTTACTCCTAAACCAAACCTGTGATTCTCTGCCAAGATTAGAAGTCTGCATGGGAAGTAATTCTTACAATTAATGTAGCCCCTTATCCTTCAGCTTTTCTTAATATCATGCTCTGCTAGACCTACATATATAGAATGCATTTTAAAGCCCAAAGTCACGAAAAATAGCAGAAATACAATATTTAAAATATATGGTCCAGATCTCCAGCTGGTACAAACTTTAACTCACTGCAAATATTGACATAAGAACCCATTTGCAGTGTTAGTCGGTTCTACTGTTCTCATGTCCAAGAACACAGAACAGGATTTTTCAGTTTATTCTCCTCTCACTGGATTGGATGCGTCAGGGAGATGAGAAAGCCATCACTTCACACACAAGTGGGACATTCCTGAATGCAGCTGTTTGCACAAGCAAAACTATCTGATGCCCAGTGGGGGTTATGCTAAGGTTCACATTAGACAGAATTATGGAGCTTTACCTGGTGATTCTCCAAGTATATATTCCTACTTACGTTGCCACTATGCACACAGCTGCTATTCTTCACAGAACAGCATTTTACCTATGCAAGGTGCAGAAACCTCTTCTTGACTTGAGATAGACTGCCTTCTGGAGAAACGTTTTCTAGGCCACAAACATTTGTGGATATAAGGACATTGATGGCTGGACAGCATTATGATAACACTATAGTAAGTTTGTCTGTAGAGGGTTCCTGAGTAAAGGATGGAAAAAAGTGCCTTATGAAATGACATTAAAAATCCTATTAAAAAAGAACTTTAAAAGTCATTGTCCATTGACTTCTGTGGAATTATCACTGGATGACTCTTATTACATCTTTATGTTATTAAAAAGCTTATTGCCACACATTATCATTTCCCAGCTTTGAAATTGGTTTTGTATGTTTTCAAAAATTTCCAAACAGATTTCTTGAGAATGTTATATTTACCAGCATGTGCCTGATTCACAGCCTATTGAGGTGAATGGCAATACTCCCAGTAACATCAGTGTGCATCAGTTCATAAATTTGTTGAGAATCATTAGAAATTATATCAGGAATCAACAGGAAATCATACTATTACATTATATGACTTAGAATTTTGGGAAAAATAATGAATGGGAAAGACTGCCTGATTTATATTAATAACTATACAGTGTAATTATTCAATGAATCCAAATGAGTACAATATATTTTTGACAACTAAAATAGTGTGAAACTTTCACAAGAACATGTAAACTCTCATACATATTCTCTCAGGCAGATACACTGGCAAATACCTCTCAATATTCAGGCTTCTCTTTAGTTTAGACTACTCACATGGACAATTAAATCTTCCATACTCTCAGCCTGAGGCCAAGCAAGGCTTTGCTGGAATCCTTTAGCTGCCAGATGAGCAGAGTCCCAGAACTTTCACAAATTTTTCTTGCATCCTCCTGCAATAAAATGACTGCCAAGTTAACTGTCAGATATTTGTAAGGAGCAGTAAATCTCACAGTGAGAAAGGTATTTCCCATTGTTTAATAAAAAAAAAAAAAATCTCGTTGGAATATGTGTGAGAGGGAAAGACAAACTGTGCTTTGAAACCTGAGCCTTTTTCAAGACTGAACATCTTGAGTCTTTGCACCAAAAAACATTTGCAAAAAATTAATATGTGAATGGGAGCTAGCAATTCAGCAGCCATTATGGAGTGAATTACAGATCGCAGTCTGAGTCTTTCCAGGGCACAGCCAGTTTTATATATTAAAAGAACGAATCTATTAGCTTTATTTCTCCTGGTCTGGCTATGAATATAGCTCACAATTAGTTTACAGTTCCTTTTGGGTGGTTGTTCTGATTTTTCTAAATATCTAAATAAAATTCCTTCAGCAGTGTTTTCTGGCCAACACCACTCCTGTTCTTGTATATGGAGCACTTCCAAATTGGATTGCTTATGATATTTTCTTCCTGCAAGCTAAAATCAGTCAGAAACACCTGTGATTTTTGCATTCTTTCACATCTTGGTATTTATAGGGCAGGATCTGATATTTACACTGTAAAAGCAGTAATCCTACTGGTCCTCTAGGAAAAGAATAAAAAACGTAACCAAAACTGTGGGCAGTACCATTTTTAATCAAGACAAGAATGCAATTAAAATGGACAAAGTCTTGAGGATTGCTCCACAGAGCTAAAAGAAACAATGGAACCTATTGCTATTTTCTACACAACCCTTGTTTCCCCACCCAAGGAATGAGACTGAGTTTCCTCTTCTCTTCCAGCTCAAGTGATGGAGCTTTCAGAAAAGTTCTTCTACTTGCTCTCATTTGGCAGAGAAGTGCCCCAGATGAGGCTTTACTTTCTCCCCTAGACACAGTTTCATATTTCATATAGCCTGTGATCGCTACCCTAGATTAGAGAACATCCATATTACCTGAACTTAGGTAATAACTATGGCAATGGACAGTGCATGTGTTTATACTCAGCTTCCTATTACTTATTGCAACAAGTTGTCAAAAAAAGTAAATATCAAATTGTGCATGAGATTTCATTCAGATTCCTCTCTGTGTTGTCAACCCATCACTTATGGGTACAAAAATAGCTTCCTTCATTTCTGTTTTCACACAACTTTTAGAATATAGGTGACAAAAGAGACAAAAAAATAGATATTGTTATTTTGACTTAACAACAGTGCTCATAAATAAAAAATAGGGAAGTAGGAAAAATAAAATTGAAAAGCCAGATGAAAAATTATAGGTGCAGTACAACTGCCATGAAATCAACAGACAGTTGACTTAATGGGAACACAGCTGAGCTCTAAACCATATAATAAGGAAGCCCAAATAATTAAACAGACTTACTCAGCTTCCCTAAATATGCAAACTGGAAACAGGAGAAATTCTCTTTCCAAACTCATTCTTATGGTAAATATCCGTGGAACATCAACTGTGATCCAGGTTCTGTTTTCTTCCCTACCTGCAGCCAGAGAGATGTATTGGATACGAAATTAAATCATTCATTCAATGAAATGAATCTAACCAATGATTAGAATCTTAAAAAGGGTAGTATATAATCTATAATCATTGTCTGGCAAAGTAACTCTTTTCACCAAAAATAATCTTAAAGGTTTAAGGATCAATGCTTTAGAAGGTAGAGTACAAGATGGAATATTACTTGCTGAGTTTTCAAAATCTCCAACTTTTTCTATAGAATAGGATGAGCAGCTCTGTGAACATGAGCCCAATGAATCAGGGAAAAAACAATTATTATATGGAGAAATCAATGTGAATGAAATGCAAAAATGTGATGCTGAGAGTACTTAAACATCCTTGAAATTTCAGCATGTATTACACAGTAATTCTCTCATTCAATGGGAGTGTACACCCAAGAAAGTGAAATCCCATTGTGAGAGATAAAGAGGAATTGGTTGTATAAGTAAAATTTATTGGTAGTGTAAGTACAAAAAATAAGTTTGATTATGCTTGCTACATCAAGCACAATAAAGTCCAAAGTAATAATATATGTAATTAGCGCTTTGAAAGGAGACATTTCCCAAAGCTGAAAAGAATTATGAGTCAAGTCAGCTAGCAGAAAGAATTTAAGCAGAAAAATCATATGGCAATTGGGAATCAATTATGGACATTTTGCTCCATGCCCAGAAAGTCATAATCCTATAAGCAAGAAAGAAATCTGACTAAAAAAAACCCAACAAACAAAATGAGAAGACACCTATAAAACCAGAGCAATGTCTAGAAAATTGGGAAAACCAATACTAACAAATATAAATTAGAAGTTGGAAAATGGAAAGAAAAAGAATACAAAAACTTAATCCCCAACAAGAATAAGGACAATAAGAAAGAACACCTCAGTACGTAAGAATTAAAGTTGCACTGGTCTGTTATTCTGTAGAAATGGTACAGGAAATGCAAAAATGATACAGAAAATGCAAAAAAAGATCGTCAGCATTGTTTGAATGTGGAAGGAAGCACAGTAATGCTTCAGAATGGACAGGCATAATGCCATCAGAATGATAGTTCTAAAAACATCGTCCCATTCTTTGTCTCAGAATTTTAAAATCGAATGAGATTAATCAGTGTCTATTTTTTCGGTGATTTATCCAACAAAAAATACATTTTTAACTGCAGCTTTGATATTTCCCCTCATCCATCACCTTCTCCATCCCTTTGTGTTATTTTTCTTCTATGAATACTTCAATTTTCTACAGAGCTCATCCTTTGCTAGTTGTGTCTCAGGTGTCATCCTAAGTGTCTAAAGCAAAAGGCTTTTTGCTACTTCTGTGTTAACAAAACAAGCAGTGCCAGGGAACATTCCTGGGCACTGGAACTTGAACATGTTAAATTCTTAGAACATTCCTTGCTACTGTTTTTCCTGGGCCAACAATTGCTCTATCAAACAATTTCCAGGCATGGCCTGAATGTTAGTGCAGGCCAGGGACTGATCTCGAGGGATGGCCACCCTGCTTTGGTGGCTAAGACAATAATGGATTCTCTTCCATGCCACTTGGCCTCAGTGCCAGAAGATAGTCCCAGGCACATAGTTTCCTAATAAATATGTAGCCTTTTGTGTCAGTTCAAATAAAGACAGATTCAGAATTAATGTCTCAGATCCTGAGCCAACGTCCTCTCACATTTTTGGCCATGAGTTTTAACTGTTCCCAGAGCAAAGTCACTTTATTTGACTATTCTTAAGCTGTGCTTTGAGTTTAACCCAGTTTTCTGTCCACTTTTCATATTGAGATCCTGATAATATAAGCTTCCTTTAGACAGTTTCATTAGCCATAGCATGCCCCTTTCCTTTGTAAAAACTGGGTTTAGTTCAGAGTAGGCCTTAAATGTTTCTCAGTCATTTTAGTCTGTCTTCCTTTTCCCGCCCTGGCTTTCTTAGTTCCCAGCACTGCAAAAAAAATCTAGTAGCTTTCTAAAGGACAGTATGCAAAAACCTTGAAACCTGTAGTTTTCTATTTTGTCTTTCAAGCTTAGAATGGTCTAGGCAGGGAGCTGCTGACTTTTTCCTAAAATGCTGATGGTTCTAATGACAGTAGTATAGGTATGAGATGAGCATTTCGTGAAATCATGGCACAGTCTACCTGATTAACATTTAAAGTATAATATTAGTGAACCTGAAGTCTCCCTGTCCAAAATCAGTGCCTAAGTTCCCCATTTAGTGGATGGAGACGCCTCCCGGAACCAGAAAACGGAGAGTCTTTCTGCCCAGCAGAAGCACCTTCTGCAGCTCCAGTGGCATTCATATGAGATGAGCATTTCGTGAAATCATGGCACAGTCTACCTGATTAACATTTAAAGTATAATATTAGTGAACCTGAAGTCTCCCTGTCCAAAATCAGTGCCTAAGTTCCCCATTTAGTGGATGGAGACGCCTCCCGGAACCAGAAAACGGAGAGTCTTTCTGCCCAGCAGAAGCACCTTCTGCAGCTCCAGTGGCATTCACCAAACCCATCAGTATCCTAAGACTTTGAGTAATTTAGAAGTCTATGTCTGTCTTTAAAAGTACACGGAGCAAGGATGCAGCCTATCCTTGGCTTTTTCTTGATAGGGCCAAATAACTGTATTCAGTGGACATCCTTATCTTTGGTCTAACAAACAGATTAATGATCAGAGAACTCAAGCAGGAAAGAAGAAATTTGAGTTCTTGGCTCAATTTTGTTCAAAAGAGAAACCTTTAAGCACACAAACATAGAGTAGCTGGGTGGAAGCTCCTTGCCTTCCATTCTTTTGAAGGCAAAATCCTGAGCACTGAAGTAAGCCAGAGATTGTGCTGGGAGAGTAATCAAGAAGGCACCACTTTCCTGTGCTTGCGGGAAAGTTTTGTTTGTTTTGTTAATAGCCTAAAATAAAACATATGCACCTTTCAGGAAACAAGATCTGAAAACCTAAACTGTCCTAGCACTAGCCACTTGGCATTTAGGCACCTCTTCCCTAGCTTGAAGACTGAACTGCACAGTGGGCTTGAATTGAAGTGAATAATATTTTCCTTCACGCTCATGACTTATGAATTAAGTAACCGTCTAGTAAGGGGAATTCAATATCTTCGCATTGAAACCTGTGCCTCCTACTTTCTGAATTAGTGCTTTAAGCACCCGGGTATCTTACAAGAAATAAGTGCTATGGATGTCTGTTGAAACATGGACAAAAGCAAACCTTTCTGCAGAACAGCTACTCTGCAGATGAATGTAAAATGCCTGAAAAGTGTCATGGGAACTTCCAAGCTAAGTTAGGATGTGTCTAATTAATATCGATGCACAGAATTTTAGGACATCTTGAAGTTAACACTGATAAGATCCCTGTCTGAAACCCAGATAAGTTTTAGGAATTCATATTCTAACTTGGGAAGGAAGAGGGACCTTAGGACTACATCTATGGTCCTAAGTTAAAAATGTCCAGGAGCTGCCTTTGGCACTGAGGCAACCTGGCATGAAATAGCCAGTGTCATTAATAATAAATGTTTTTACCCCTCCAAAGTAGGGTGGCTTCATCCAAACTGCTTTTCTGAATCATAGAATCATAGAATCATTAAGGTTGGAAAAGACCTCTAAGATCATCAAGTCCAACCGTTACCCCAACACCACCATGCCCACTAAACCATGTCCCTAAGCGCCTCATCTACACGTCTTTTAAATACTTCCAGGGATGGTGACTCTACCACTTCCCTGGGCAGCCTGTTCCAAGGCCTGACCACTGGATTATAGCACTGTTTAATTTACTGCTGTTTTAGGTGGAATGGATCTCATCCAAAATTATCACAGTTCCATATCTGAAGCGATCTTCAGCAAAGTACTGTATTTTACCAGCTATTTTCCTCCACAAATGCATACATTTCTGCTATGTTTCACTAATGGAGCCCATGCTCTTTAACTGGTTCTATGGTTATATGATCAATATTGTTAGAATGAAGAACATTTACATTACCCACAGTGCACATCTTTTCCAGTTTTCCAAGAAGCAGTCATCTTAGCACACCTACAACCTTCTATTACCCTGGATCTTCATTTGCAGCTGTTATTGCTATAAGTGAGAGTTGGATACAGGGATTAAAAACAAGCTATTTCCTTTGGGGACTGATGTTAATACTTCTGTTTAACAACACTGAGTCATCACACTTGCTCCAATGCTGTTCACTTACTGTGTGCTAAACAGAGAAATCCAGATCTTCCTTTCATTCCAGCTCACAACATTAGCAGAATTTCTCTCTGCCTTAAACACTGCATTTTATTTTGTTTCCAGTACATGAATTTTGTTAACTTGAATTTACTCTGTGTCATGAGATATTCCCATATGTTTTATGGGCTGTGAAGAGTGACTACATTTTGACAAGATTCAGACATGACATTACTGAAGCCAAATAGCTTAGCTGTTTTCCAAAAAGTATCGGACCTCTGTATGAGTAGCAAAATTATCCAGAGGATAGAAAAGATTCAGAGGACTTTTATTTGATATATAAGTCCTCAGGTTTTAAGGTATGAACCAGCTTCCAACTGCTGAAGGAGAAGGAACTTCCCCACAGGTAGTATCTGCCACAGCAGCTTGTTACACCAAGCTGAAACATCTGCTTCCAACCACTGCTGGACTGAAACACACACACAGTTGTCTGACAATAATTAACATTTTCTGTTGCTTTCACCATTATTAGCATTCTTCACAAACATTTCCCACAATTATTCACAGTTTTAACATAGTGAATTTGCCAGTTTCATACCCATTGTTTATCATCATCTTTCATCATGTATGTTCGTACAAATGAATGGATATAAAAAAAGGTGGGAGACAAGTTGGTGTATGCATCCAAGTCAGAAAGTCAATTATAAGAAATGCATTCAGCCAACAGGGGAAAAAAATAAATCCAGATAAGTAGTGCACACTTTGCAAGACAAGCAACAATGGCTGACTTTTGGGTTTCTCTGTTTGACTGCCAAATGAAAAAGTAGTGACTCAAATAGTAAGATATCCAGTCCTGTCAAAACTTACTGAGAATCCACTGAAGCTTGAACAGTAAAAATTTCCAGGAAAAATGGAATCCCACTGTATGTTTTCCTCAGAGAGGTCTTACAGCAAAGCAGATTGGATGCATGCATATGATTAATTGCAATGACCTACCAGAAGTATCCACACCACCATGATCCAAAAATGAGAGCAGAAAGGATAGCAAAGCTACAAAACAGGCTGTGAAAAAAGTCTGAAGGAAGGCAGAAGTGAATAGGGAGCCAGCAAATTAGCTGTCAGGCCGGAGAATACAAGACAGGAAAAGGAGTAGCTCAACACGAGACAGAACGTTCAAGGGCTCAAGCTGTCATAATAGAGCAGCTGGAACAGAAGAGCCTTTTCCTATGGTGGCTATTTCTTCACATTTCTATTTTATTCTGGGATCTTGGAAGAAAAAATAGACTCTATGAATGCCTTCCTTTTCCTTTGTCCAGAAATTCTTTGGAATATGGGGACTCACATGACGTGAATGTCATTTAAGACAAATAAATCAGAAGTTACATCAGCAGAGCCGCTTGCCAGTGAAGTGCTTTTTAACATGACGTAGCAAGCTGACCATGTTTTGTCCAAGTGTGAACATGCACTGCATTCACCTCATTTTGAATATCCATTACAACTGACAGCAGTTAAAAAAAGAGCTCTCCAACAGGAGACAGGCAAAATTGTCCAAATCTTTGAACACTGTACTGGGAGGAACGAATTTTGTTCCCAGTTCTGCCAGTGAACTGCTGTTCTTTCTCTATCTGTCAAGTTTCTCAGGTCATGGTTGACAGAAATGAAGTGTCATATAAGAAATACACCATAAACTTTATAAAGAGGCTTGATAAAAAAATGCTATTAATTTTAATTAAGGGTGTTTGAAATAAGTAAATGTCAGTTGTTGCCATGGACTTTTGGGTTTTTTCTCAATTAAAAAAAGTAAATATCTTCAGTTACTGGTGCTTCCTACCCTTCTGTTTTCTCTTCTGTCCCTCCATCCCCTAATTAAAAGTGATGTGAAAGCAACATTAAAGAAATTAAAATCTAGCATTGCTTTGTTTTGCATGTTGTTTAGAATCAAATAATTTTTGTTGGTAGGTATCTCTGGAGGCTGTCCAGTCCAACCCCCTCCTCAAACCAGGGCCAGCTACCAAGCCAGGTCAGGTTGCTCAGAGCCTTGCCAAGTTGAATTTTGACTGTCTCAAGGATGAAGATTCCACGGCCTTTCTGGACAACCGCCTCCAGTGCTTAACCACTGTCACAATGAAAATTTTATACTCTTATCCAGCCCCACAGGAACACAATTTGTATTCAGCCAGAAGTTAGATTGTAAACTACTGACCATTGTCCTTTGAGACTAAAGAGGTCCATCCATTCAGTCCATAGAACAACAAATTTATAGCAATAATATGTGAGATTGCTTTAAGGTCTTGCTAAAATCAAATGAAACAACATTGGCTGTAGCAAAGAGAAGTCATTTTAGTGCCAGATGAGCCTCAGCAATTCAATTTTTCTGCAACATTCTGGATCCAGGCCCCTGGCAAGCAGTGAAACTCCCAAGACAGCAGGTCTGGTCAGCAGATAGGTGCTCCCTTTCCCCACAGAAGGCAGTCTCTGACCGCTGTCACCCATTGCTTCCTCTTTGTGACACAGGTTCTACCCTCGGACCAGGCATGGCCAGCCACACCACCTCCTCCAAATAGCCTGGAATATTTCTTATGGAAGAGGAATTCTTACTGACCCGAAACAAAACTTTGTCTCTATGAACTCCGTGCTTTGCCTTAGAAAAATGATTTTTTCCTTCAGTTTTAAGGAGTGTGACAAAAAGGTTTGAGGACAGGTGAAATTAATTTATTTTTGGACAGAGTGATACAAAAGAAAATACAGAGTGATCAGCTAAGCTTAAAGTTAATCTCTTTATATGAGCTTTGCACATGCCAGACACCTAGATACTGCTGTCCATTCTGGGGATATTCTGAAGTTAGTGATCAGGATTAAGATACTTTGATAATGAGACTGAAGAACTGGGTGAGCAAATAATTACGTGAAAAAGACATCCTGAAAGCAATACCTAGAAAAGTATGGACTTACAGCCATCATCCCTGAAACTGAAAGACGATAAAATTTTTTTTTGATATCTTAATGATCCAGAAATAGATTACAAACATTTTTGTCATTTAGAATGAAAAATAACCTCAAGGACTAAAATCTAAGAGTACAACAGTCCTACTCCCATATGTTGAAAGTAAATCTGATTTTTTTGCTTCCTTTGCATATCATAAAACTTTTCTCTGGAAAAAAAAAGCATGAAAGAGATGTTGAAAGAGTTCAACAAATTCAGTTCAAAATTTGTTAAAATGTTGAATGTTAGGGAACACTGGGCATTCAGTGAAGACCTATATTATAAAAGATCATTGCACTTGAAGAAAAATTCCCAGACATTATTTAGACTTTGGCAAGTAACTCAACTGAGCAAAGCTGAGATTGTGTATCCGTCACCAAATGTGTGCAATCGTCTTGCACCTTTAAATGCTGCTCACAAGGAAATTCAAGTTACCATTCATTATGGATTTTACTTTCTCTCCATAACAAGGAGAAAGTTCATCACTTAAGACAGCATGTCCTAGGATTTTGGTGAAAATCCCTACCTTTCCCTTTGTAATCTCAGCATCCCATTTTCTCTTTTCAAAAAGGGAGGAATTGTGAGAAAATCCGTTGCATTGCACTTACGTGAGGATGAAAACAAGCATTCCCCTCTCAGCTATAGAGTCCCTCCTCCTGCTATATTAAGGGTATATTAAGGTCTTAAATTTGCAATGAGGACACATAAGTACCTATCAGCATGACAGGCTAAGTTCCAATTACAGTGTATGGAGTTCTAATGTGTGCCGTCAATGGAGTCTGAAGAACACTTCAGTTCCCCCTCTATTAAAGGCATAGGGGTTGATTCAATTTATCAGAGGGATCCAGTGCCATTTGAAAGGTCCTAGGATCTCCTGTTTGACACCTTGCTGTTATCTGGTAGGGCACAGATATCCCCAAGTTCCTGTACACCCTCTGTCATTCTGCTGTGGATGTCTGGGTCAGCGTAGGGCGTCTCAGATGGCACTCATGAACCTCACTGTGCTGATGAGCTGGTTAAGTAAATATTCCTAAAATACTCAGAAATCACACTGAACGATATTTTCATTGCCTACAGGGGAAGTTTAAGCCCTTAAGATGCATGTAGATATCTACCCTGAAGCATCTAAACGGAGGTGTCTTTAGTACCATCAGTGTCTGGACTACCGTAATGCAGAGTGACAGATGTGGCACTGCAAACATTACCTGTGGTAATGAGGCATCAGTGACAGTGGCTTTAGCTACCTTCCACTGACAAGAGTGGTTCTAAAAATAGGCTTACAGCAGAATCACTGAGCAATTTGAGATAAATCGTCTGGGGAAGAATACAATGCAATTCAGCAAGAATGAACATCAAGTTCTGCACATAAGTAAGAGCAATCAGCTGTATAATGACAGGATGAATAATTACGATCTCTGGTGCTACGGAAAAGGGTCTCTGAACTGCAGTGAGTCACAAGTTGAAAATGATTCAATGTTAAGCTGCTACAAAAAACAGAACATACCATACTGGGAAAGATAAACAATAGCTTTGTCTGCAAAACACATGAAGTAACTCTTTTGTTGTACTTGTCAGTGGTGTGACTCAGGGGGAGTACTGTGTCCATTTTTGGGCAGTGCAGATCAAGAAGAATGTGGGTCAGTCCAGACAAGCAACAAGAATGACTGAAGATCCTAAAAATATGTCCCATAAGGAAAGGTTGAAGGAGTTAAGATTGGGTAATTAGTCCTATTTAATAGGGCTGAGGGGACAAAACTTGGCGTGACTTAATCTTTTCTGCCTTTAAGAGTAATGAAGAGAATGAGGAGGAGAGAAAGGCACAAGGACATTTCTAAAGACTTTTGGCCACTATGATTTATTTCTCCCATGTGTGTGCATCAGGAGCAGGTTCCGTGCAGCCAGTTCGTCCATCGCTACTGCTTAGCTCACCCTCATGACTAGACTTTTGACAGAAGGCTCTCTGGAAATGTGGAGCTACTGCCAAATACTAAGGACTGTCCAATCTTGTAACCTTTTTTCCCCTATACTGGGTATCAGCTTCCATTTGTACGAAGAGTGTTTACACAACATAAAGAGCTGCCTGAGTCAGAAACAAGGCAAGCTACACAAATCATTTAATGAAGAAGCTTGACCATTTCTCTGTTTTTTTAAAGGCAGAATCAGACTGTAACTACCAGCTGAGGTTTAAACGGTGCTGTACAAAGTACACAAAATGTACTTCTATTTAAAAAAATAAAAATTAAAAATAAATCCATTGATCAAAACCTGATGTCAGGAAGCAGCAAGGGCCAGCTGCTGCCTAAGGGCATGGGAGTCGAAGGTGATCCAGCACAAGCCGTGTCCTTACCAAAGGTGCACAGTCCCAAGGGGCTGAGCATGGCGGGCAGAGCTGTGGGCTGGTAGCAGGGTCCATGAACAGCCCCAGACCCAGGTCCACAGTCGATGCCAGGGACCCCATCAGAAGCAGAAGGAGATGGGGCCAGGGAAATGGCTGCAAACAGACACAGTTGCAAAATAGTTTGGACAGGGACGGAGAGCCCTGGGCTGAGCTGAAATGGGGTCCTGGGCCTACAAGCAAGGATGGGGGAGGCCCAGTGGAGGCTGGGCAGGGCCAGTAAAGTCTGTTGGTGCTCTCAGGGCCCTAGAAAGTTTCAAAGGAACAAAAGATAACATACTTTTGATTTAACATACACCTAACTGATTTTAAGGATATCTGTATTTAAAAATAATTCATTCCACATAGCACTTTTAAGTCCTAAAGATGACAGATAAAATTCAATAAACGCAATGATTTGTTCACTACTTTTGAATTCAAATATAGACAATTCTACCAATAGCAAAACATCAGATATATTTGCTAGTAAATATAGGCTGAAGGAAGTTTTTTGGTCTTGGCTTAAGCCTGAAGTTTTAAGCTTACCAGAATTACAGTTTGGGTTGGTGGCAGAACCAACCATGCCAAAATTTTTTTTAACAGTTCTGTGGTTTTGGCAAAAATGTCATTAAAACTCCTGAGAATTGTTGTTTTTTTGAGAATCTGGCTGCATTTCAAATGGGAAACAGGCTCTTCCAGCTTTGGGATCTTACTGGAAACCATAAGCATAAGAGTGATGTTGAAGCTGGGAATTCAAATGTTTCCCCGCCCTTCTTGGCCACAGATAAGATGGCTTGGATGTGACAGCCTGGTTTCAATCCATCTGTTCTTTCAGGCACTATCAGATGCATAGCTCATTTAACTGACAGCAAATTCTCCAAATAACTTGTATTACTTGCATTCTGCAATAGCCTCGGTGATCTCTTCTCCTTCCCCAATTCACCCACAGACACAGACTTAGCTATTCATCATGTACTCCTCACCTCATTGTACTATGAGACAGCTGTGCTCTCATGCATTGCTTTAGACTATTTGGCTGCAAAAGCTGGCTGGCAATCCTGTACAGCTGTAACCTTGGCCTGCTAACTTTCTAATGAAAGCCATGCCACTGTGGGTACCAAAGGGAAAACAAATACCCTTTTGTCCATGCAAAGTCTGGCAGAGAAGCAGATTCACTTTTGTTTCAGTAGCAAATTTCCTTTGACTGCAGCCCTCCCTCAGTCACTCCTTTGATTTTTTTCAGTTAGTCAAGTTGACTGAATAGCCAGGGGCAGAAGATTATCTACAGTACTTTGGGCTACAGCTGCCTATTATTCGAAAACAAAGAATCTATGAACAATTAGCAAAGAAACTCTGCTAAAAGAATTCTTAGAGTACTGCCTTACTGGGAGGTAGTTTCATTCCTCGAACTGGTTTATTTTTTGTATGCACACACGTTCAATAGAAAAGCCTTGAGCAGTGAGGAATGTCTGGCATTTCTGCTGTCAGTGTGCATGTACATTGGAGTGCGATATTTTTAGAAGCCCATCACATCCAAGTATGCATGAATACTCACGTAACCTCATAGTGCGAACAGCTCACAAAGTCAGGGATGTGAGGGCTTATCAGATTAAGCAAACAACTTGGTTCCTGCATTGAAGATGTGAAGTTTTCCACACAAATACACGCTACATATTCCAATCCAGGGGCAAAATATGTTGTAAGACTCCAATGGAGAAGAGAAGTAGGAAAGGCTATGGTAGCTTGGATATAGCATAGCTCTGCAGTGCAGAACTAAAATTCACTAGCCTGGAGCCTGCATGGGGAAAGCTGGACATTCAGTGGACAACCACGTCTTTTGTAAGTAGTTTCTTTCTTAGGGGAAATTTTTTGTAAATAGGAAATTTCTGCTGAGTCTACTGTAGTGTCCTGACCCATGCCCAGAAATGAAGCCTTATTTCTTCTCTTTTGGCCTGACCATCTGACAAACAGGCTTTAAGTGCCTTCATAGCAGAAGAAAACAGCATCAGCTTTACAAAGAAGACCCAGGGAACATCAGCTTCAGAGAATGTCTAGTTTGTGACATACAGTTATTCACATAAGAAGGTGGACTTCAGAGAAAAGGGAAAGTTTGGACTAGAACCTTTCTGGAGCTTTTTTAATTTCCTTTTATTTCGAAAAGAATACAATTTATTACAATAGCAAAACCTAACAAATGTAAGGAAAACATTTAAGAAAATACCCCAGTGCTAGGGATAGAGGTTTCACTGGTTGAGCCACAGAACAATTTTACCACAAGCTTCCACTTAAAGTGGGCACTCTTTTAAAGATAGGGTAAGAGTCTCTAAACTGCTGAGTGATTTTAGATCCCTGAAATTTTGTAGGCCTGCCAGGTTAAACCACGACAACCGTTTAAAGAGCCTTGCATCTTTGCCCTAGCACTGAAACATCCAAAATCACTTGACATGTAAATTATTAGCTGCACTGAAAAATAAACAGGACCATATTCCACCACGGTACTTTTGAAAAAACTAATTTTTTTTTCAGTAAAACAGAGCAGAAATAAATGTGAACCATGGGTCAAGTATTTTAAATTTTTTTTCATTAAAGTGCTTAATCAGACTTTAAGTACCTAATTTAATCATGAAAGCTTGGGTCTAAAGCCGTTTGCTGAGTGAAATCCAAGTTTAGAACATAAATACAACATTCCTGCATAATGCAGCTTTGATCTAATGACTAATAACAAGGAAGGATTCTTGTTCTATTACTCCCAGAACACAAATGAAATGGCCTTTGTGTTAACTTTCTCTAATCTCGATTACATCTGTATGTCTTGTAGGTCTAAGAGGGCAAGACAAAAGTAATTATAATTCTGTTAGCTTAAGGGCAATCTCTGCTTTTGGATCCAGAGATTTTAAAACGGGTTGAAGTGACTTCTTTTCTTTTTTTTTTCCTTTGTTTTTTTTAAGTTTCTTTAAAAAGGGAGAATGAAGAAATGAAAAAAAAAAGAGCTAATGAGATGGCCAATGCTAGTTGTTGCTTCTTGTGAACTTGTCTAGAATTCAGAATGCATTTTTCCTTAAGAGAGTAGATAAAGTCTTAAATAAATAAAGATAACATGGTGTCACGCTACTGGAATTGTGCAGGCTCGTAGAGCAGCCTGCAAAAACACTGTGGAAGAATATGCTGAATGTCTTTCTAGTCCCTATGGTAACCACTGGAGCAATAAGTTGTTCTGAGGACAACTGGAAAAAAATGCTATGAGAAAAACAGACCCTTCCTGACTACAGCAAGGAAAAGGCATGATCTCTGCAGCCTCCTAGCAATAACGTACACTGTGATTATAACTTTAAGTATGCAAACAGAGATCCAAGTGTCACAAAGGGGATGAAAAATAAAGAGCTGGCCCAAGGCTCTGTGGTTTTATGATGGGGCTTGAGGTACAGAGGTAATTTTCAGCCTGTAATTAATATTTCCCTGCTACTGCCAAGTGCTTCCACAGACTAATCTCTCCTCTTTCAGGGTTCCTAATTGGATATCCTCTGAACAAAGTCCCACGGCTCTAAGTAATACAATAATCACAATAAAATTACCACATAGTAGCAGTTCTCCAAACGCTTCCTAAGCACTGTAGGTGGCTCTGCTGCTGTTCCTTCATTTCCTAAATTCTCACTTTCTCCTATGACCATCTCATCATTTTGCTCAGCGCCCAACATCAATCATCTTCAGAGGTGCATCCAAGCTACTGCCAGGCATGAGTGGGATTTCCTTACTCCAAGGCAGAAATACCTATTACCGTCATCATAATATATCTGCAGCATTCCCATGGGAGCTCACTAAGCTGAATTTCTTGTCACAGCAATCTCTTATGTGAATTTTCACAAGTGAAAAATACAAATTGCTCACAATTGAATGTATAAAAGATCAGCTTGATATACTGAAGATAGGGTATCATGCTGTTTCTGCTGTAGACATCTCAGAGAGCAGGAAAGAAATGTTCCCAAGGAACATGGGGGAAAGGAAGAGGATCTGGAGCATGAATTTTCAGCAGAGAATTGGAGGAACTAGCTGGGGAAGATGAACACCTGGCATAGTAATTGAAGTTCATAATATGATTTTACATTTGAACATCATATCTGTACCAAACATTTAAAACCATGTATGTTAAATACAGTTTCTAAAAACATATATCTATACTCCAAAACATATAAAAATGTCACTAGCATACAACAATATATTAACAACTGTAATAATGAACAGTTTATAGCCAGATAAATACTATACCTGATTTTAATCATTGTCTAAATAACTAATTGAATATCCCACAATGCTCAAACTAGCAAAATAGTCTTTTCTACCAAACACATGATTGCTTAAAAGTATTTTCTTGCATCTCACTTTAAAGGTCGAAGAGCTCTCTCCTGCAGCTCACCGGAGCAATGACTGCCACTGAAAGGGACCTTTCATGTTATGCCTCTGATCTAGGAAACATTTGCTCCAAATACAAATTTAGAAATTCTTCACCTCATCCTTCTCAGCAGCCATTGCCCCTTGAAATATCTCTCTCCCATTACTTAAAAAGGAAGAAGAAAAAATCCAACATATTTAGTTTGTTAAATAGAGAAAATATATTCTTCTTTCCTGTATACCGCTTCCAGAATTTCAACAACAGATGTAACTGAACTACCAAAGCTTCTGAGACCAGAAGGGTTGCAAATTCCCTTCCTCCTGCCCCAGGTAAGGTAAACTGTTGTCTAGGTAGTTTTTGACTGATATATCCTAGGCAGAAATACATGTACATGTGCTCCACAACACAAACGGAATGAGCTCCACAACACAAACGGAATGAGCTGGACACAGATCCAGGACACATGGAGCCCACTGCATATGTGATGGACAGATTGATCTCTCTGAGCAGAAGTGTACATTTGCAATAGGTCTGGTCCATCCAAAACATGAGCTATCAGTGAACCATATGCACAATACAGTTAATACAGCAGTCCCAATATACATAATGCCCTACTAGCCTCCATTGTAGTAGTTATAGTCAGTGGCTAACATGAGAAAAATTGTCCTCACAGATCCCCGTAATCCTCAAATTCCATTCAGATAAAATTTTCAGGTGAAAAAGAGAATGTATCCAGGACATATCCATGTGTATCTGGTAAAGAACTCTACTGCCAGGGAATATTAACAGCATGTACCAATTTGCTCTCCAAATCCAGAAATTGTATTTTTCATCTCTTATATCATATGAGGCAGAATTTAGTTGTTTTTGTAATTGTCACTCTTATCTTGAAGCAGGGAACCCAAACCCCCATATTTAATTTTGCTACGTTTATTTACTTGCCAACACCCCTTCTCTCATTGGAGAACACAAGTCTCAGAAAGGTCATGGCCAGCAAACTGTTGGGAGAGCGTGACAGAAGAAGAGAAAGAGCAAGGTCTTTGGATTATGAGACCTCACTGTTAATCAATACGAGGACTGCAAATACTGATACCATCCAGGCCTGGGCACCCAACTCAGGTATCCAAGTGGAGGGCTGTTTTTCACTCCTGCATGTGCTGAGGGAAAGCCTGAAAGAAGTTGTACAAAGGCAGATTGAAGACCATTGCTCTTCACCCACCACACACTTCCTGGCCAAAAATAGGAGGGGAAGTAATGAAGAATATAAATAAGGGAAAAGAAATACAAAAAAAGACTGAAAAGAGGTTATAATAAAACAGAAATTGGAAACAGGCGTAAGTTAAAAACAAGAAACAGTCTAAATAGAGACAGGCTGGCATCAGTTCAAACTATGGGACTTAAAATAATTTAGACAGTCACCTTTAAAAAGAACTAATAAAAATGCCTTGGCTGTATCAACAACTTAAGCCCTACTACACAGTAAAACCTCTGTTTCTCTTTCTTTCTTTTCGCTGTTTTCTTTGTTTTCTCATGCATCTTATCATTTCCCTCAAGTCCTATCCCTCACAGATAATTTTCCTCATGTTCAGAAAGGTATTATTTAGACTACTTAAAAATAGTTTTTTTAATTATACTAATAAGCAATGGTATTGTTCTGGATCTTTGACAAGGAGCGAAATTTTTAAATACTAACTTAATACAACACAATTATTTGACACGATCATTTTTACTGTATTATGGCTTAAAATAATAACAAGGCAATTAAAAGTATAGACACTTCTGAAGAGGTAAAAATGCTTAAACATTGCCATCTATAAAGATGAACAAATAAGAAAAACTAACATATGAAAATGAGGTTACGAAAATAAAACAGCCTGGTATCTTTAAGGCAATTTTGGATGTTTAAATGGGAATAAAATGTTGCTAAAAATGCTTTTAAAAAAACTACTATAAAATGCCCCGTCACAGAAAACATGAATGATGTTGGCTATGTCCCAGGTAGAAACAAGCTAAAATATCCACCATGAGGTCATAACGATTTCCCAGGACCTCCTTGAAAAAGTGAAGTGTGTCACAAGGGGAATTTTCCTGATGAAATAATGTATAAATAGCTTCAATAAAGTAAGCAAGGGAGTTAATTCTGGCAGAAGGGATCTGCTTTGAGTTATTGAGAACTTGCTCTCTCCTCATGTATCTTTCACTGACAATTTAAATCAATGAATACTACAACTCAAACTGCCAGAGAAAAGTAAAACCTGGGACTTGTAACTTATTACCTTATTCCCAGTCATAGATCTCGGGCTCCCAGGAACCTCCTCTGTCCCTTTTTGGCTCAGCACAGGACACTGTCCAACCCATCTGTCTGCCCCACTGCCTTCTTACCCCTTTGCACACACATATACACAGAGGAAAACCTAGCTACAGCCAGCTAGTTCAGAAAAGATAATTTGTTCCAAGCTGTTATGTTTCTTTCTCAAGTGAATATCAGATGAATTCATAATTGTGGGAACTCTTGAAACATTTCCAGCTTTACACAACATATTTGTTTTAGGGCTCCGGTGATGTCTGTAATGTGTGGGTCTGCTGAGATTTGGAACAGATGCATTATTTTCCTCAGCCACCTGGAAAAAAGTAAAATATTGAGAAAAGCTGGTTTATAAGGACTCCCTGGTGTCCACAAACTGGTCTGGTTAATAAGAGAGAAAATATTTTTGATTTTTTTCAACTGCAAAACAAATGGCTAAACATATAATTGCTGCTTTCTTTCAAGGAAATAAAAATGTCAGGCGACTTGCAAGACTTAAAATTAACACACAGTAGCTTGCCTAGTGCCCTGTTTTGGGGAGACATTAAGGATTTGGGAATGTATTTCTCAGACCTGTCCTGCAAACCTGAAACTGAAGAGAGCAAAACCTCAAACCTGTGTTCAATTCAGTGTAAACTAGACAGCTTTAGCAGGAGTTAGAGGAAATTCAGGAGGTTGTTTTAAGTTCTTAAATTCTTTTACTGGGGAAAAGTCACACTTGAAGTATACACTTGAGGTTGAGAGCAAAAGATCTCTGCAAAAAAAGTGCACAAGTTCAAATGGCAGCCCAGGGAATGGGTTTTTATCCAGACAGAGGGATGTTCAGCTTGTTGCACATGTCCTTGAAATTAACAGGCAAACTACTTCACACATACAAACATCACCAGCCCTATCATTATCATCTGCTGAAGTCCTCCTTTGCTTCCCCTCAATATAATGGAATGTTGCAAAATACTTTGTAATCCCCATTCCCTCCTTTGAAAGACAGGCATGTCTGTCTGTCTTTAAGCTGAAAAGAGGAACCCTATGTCCTGCAACCCTGAGCCTGCAAGCAGACTGAGTGGACTTCATCGACCAACGGCAACTTTGTAGTTGGAGCAGAGCCTCAGACAGGGATCAGGAGCACCTGAGGAGATCCTGATAAGCTGCAGAGGGCTCAGAGAGCTCAATTTGCTGCTCTGCTCACATCGGTCACATGGCCTCCGAGGGTGGTGGCATCCGTAACAAGAACTGCCAAAGTTGGCTCAAGATGGAGCTTCTGTTATTTAGCTGCCATTTCTTAATGACTGTGTATAATGAATCTTCCTATATGCAGAGGCCATGGGTTGTTACAGACCAATCTACAGAACCTGGATATTTAGTTCAAGCCTTTAAAGCACCCCTATAATGTCCCTCAGTTTTGCTCATGCTATAGCACATATCAAATACCTGCCTCATTTCTTTGTCTGAGATTCCTCTTATTCCTCTGTCTTGGAGTAAATCTTCTTGACTGTGGTTAAAAGAAAGAGCTTTCAGCCACAAGGCCTCCCATGGACACTCCCCTGGAGGACTAAGGCTGGATGTGCACAGCCATAATGTTCTTTATCATCCAAGTAAACTATGCCAATCTATGGAATTGAGGACTGCAAGGGATGAGCCTGCTGGCTGACTTACCTTCGCCTTTTGCATTGATAAGCTGTGAACAACCAAGTTACTGCATTATACCCACAGAATATCAGTTTAGCAATTAGGTGAGAAGAGCTGTTTGAGCAATTGACTGATCTTTGCCTTCTCTTTTGTTGATGACAATTGAAAACACAAATATTTTTGTCTAGCTGACCTTAGTATTTCTCAGGTTGTCAAGGAGAAACTTTTTACTTCTAAAAAGTGTTTAAATATGTCTTCACAGGCTGACCAGCGCTTTCCCACATTAGGATATACAAGGTATGGCCTGAATTGTTTCCACAAATTGACATGAAACGTCATCACTGTTAGGTAAATGTTTCCTAACTACTGCTGGGAAATAGGGAGGAGATAGTATATACAGCAAAATACACTTGTCAGAGACAAGAGATTTTTGTCCAAGACATACACATTTCACAGCAAATGTAAAAACCAGTTGCCCCACCAAACACCGTAAGTTGCTGGCCTAAAAATGATATATTTGGGTAGATAGTGTTCTAAAAGAGACAACTCTCTGACCAGCTGTGTTTGCAGGCTTTACAACCCTGAATCTACCTCTCCTTTACACGCTACAGCTCAGCTCCAAGACATATACACTGGGATTTCCAAAGAACTAGGTTTTAGCTCTGTATCTTCCACTGAAATTATTTTTTGCGTTTCTTTGGAACTATGAAATTTCAAAGAAAACAATCTGCATATATCATCAAAAGAATATCAAGTTTAGCTGACATTTTCTTTTGTCTCTGCATTTGAGAGATTGAATGGCAATGATTAAAATAAGATTTTGTAACAAATTTTTATGCATTACTAACAAAATCCTTGCATTGTTCTTGTGTGCTGGCCATTGCCTAAGACCAACTCCTTACCACAGTCAGTTCATCTCATCTTTGAAATATTGTGATGGGACAAGTGCTCTGTAAAGGGATCAATATGACAGAAGTAGTTGGCACTTCTTAAAAGAATAAATCGAATAAAATGTTTCTTTTTCAAGCCTGCCCTCTGCAAAGTGAGACAGAATATAAAGACATTTAGTTATAATACTAAGAAAATAAAATATGGAATACATGCCTCTCCCCTCACCCCCAAAACTGTAAATGTTCATTATCTAGCAATGTATAATTAGCTACATCTGCAAAACTGCATTGCCGCATTTGAAAATCCCAAAGGTCCTAGTGCAATTTCTAACAGATGTATCACTGCTCTTACACAAAGGGGAATAATGGTTCGATCAGTTCTTCAGCCCACTAACCACAAGAAATACATCAAGTTATATATCCAACATCTGGTGATGATATCATGTCCCAGTTTGTTTTTCAGCATCTTACATGGTCTGGCTGTGAAGCTCAGCAGAGAATTGCACTACAGTTCACTTCTTATTGCCTTTTCAGAAATGCTATGAAACATTTCATTGAAATGATAACGTATTTATGAAGTCTGTTATTTAGTGAGCCATTTGTCATCCTTGTGTCATGGAAATAATCCAAGTATCAGGTTTACAGGAAATGTCTGCTTATGTTAGACTCAAAATTGCTCTGCTGGGGCTTGTTGATATGCTTGATTCTTCCAACTAAGCCCAACTTGGAGCCAAAGTGGGAGTGAGATGAGCAGATGGATAAAAAACTAGTGGGAGTAGAAGGATTAAGATGAAGAGTTAAGGATGCAAGGAGGGGAAAAAGAACAAGTAATCAAGGTGGCAATGCAGTAGAGAAGGCAAGCTGAAGGGTGCCTCAGAGAAGTGACAGCAGGGTTAGATCCAAATAGGGATCGTCAGCTAACATGGGAATTACATCGAACTGTAGCCTTCAAGCAGCTCACATAATTGCCGGTTATCCCAGGCATCATCAGATCCACTGGTTTTTAGATGTCTAAAAATTGCCACCCTTTAAAACTGATTGGCCTGATTGTGCTAACTTTTTGGAAAGTGCTACTTGGAATGAACTGAAACCTTGCAGGTTCTTTCTAACAAAACACTCAAGTTTGCAGGTATGGAGCCTGGCATTGTTTTATTTACTGTCATACGAAGCTTCATCATCCTGATCCCTTGGAGTCAGCTGCATATCAGCATCACTGCCCTGGCTTACAATCAGCTGTTCTTGCATTTAGAGCCGCCTGGCCTTGGGATAAAGTTGTTCTCAAGTCACTACAGTGACAGTACTACTGCTGCTGTGAATTTTTTCTGCCTTCATTCCATGAACATTCAATATTAGTTCTCAGCCTCTTGAGTACTCCTCTGCCACTTTACAAGTCATCAAATTACTGTAAAAGCACTAAAAAAATAAAGTCTCAGTAGAGTTTTAAATTAAGTGTTAGCAAGTAGCTGAAAATTAGCAGTAGCATGCCTGTTCTCAGTTATATATGAAGGAAAACGTGAATTCACAGAAGTGATTGTTTTAAAACGATGGCTAAAGTTTATGCACAATGCTGTTCCTTGGAACAAGGAATGATGCTTTGGACTCCATGGCAAATGGAATATAAAGTCCAGACAGGGGTGATATTTAATACATAACCTTATTCTCAGGGTGTCCCTTCAGGTTAGTATAGGTTGCTCACTGTTCAGCATATTCTTTCACATACATCCCATTTTCAGTTTCTTAACTCTCATTATGCATTAATTAAGCTTAATATCCAACACTTAGATTTCAGATGTTTTTGCAGGACTTGAGCACCTTAAAGATAAATATTTATTTAAGGAAGTTCTTCCATTTTAAGACAGTTACTTTTGAATATTTTCAAATTCTTAGCCATCTGGTGTGCTGACTTCTGTAGATTCCTAGAACCTTCACACTTGCAATTTAGACCTCTTATTTACTCACAGGCCAAAAAGTCACAGTGCTCTGTGACCAATCACTTTGGCCATAAATAAACATAGATGGACCATAGATGAATCCTGTTTAATGTCATTAATGACCTGGATGATGGGCAGAGTGTACCCTCAGCAAGTTGGCAGATGACACAAAAATGGGAGAAGTGGCTGAAACACCAAAGGGTTATGCTGTCATCCAGAGGGACCTCGACAGGCTGGAGAAATGGGCCAACAGGAACCTCATGAAGTTCAACGAGGAGAATTGCAAAGTCCTGCACCTGGGAGGAACAATCCCATGCTGGGGGCCACCCAGCTGGAAAGCAGTGTTGCAGAAGAGGACCTGGGGGTCCTGTGAAACACCAGGACACAAGTTGACCATGAGCCAGGATGCACTGGAGCATCCCTCCTATGAGGAAATGCTGAAAAAACCAGGACTGTTCAGCCTAGAGAAGACAAGGCTCAGGGGTGTTATCAACATCTATAAACACCTGAAGGGAGCGTGCAAAAAGGACAGAGCCAGGCTCTTTCCAGTAGTGCCCAGTAACAGCACAAACTGAAACACAGGAGGTTCCCTCTGAACATCAGGAAACACTTTTTTACTGTGAGGGTGACCAAGAAGAGGTTGCCCAGATAAGTTGTGCAGTCTTCATCCTTGGAGATATTCAAAAGCCATCTGGACATGGTCCTGAGCAACCGGCTCTAGGTGGTCTTGCTTGAGCAGAGGTCTCTTCCAATCTCAACCATTCTGTGATTCTGTGACCAAACACGTGATACAATGAGTACGGTTTATATACTAGCATCAGCAGCATATTTTCAGCTTTTCTTTTACTTTGGCAGAATGCAAAGCCAACCTAGCCTGAAGATTTCTGCAGATATGAGTAAATCAATTTTACATTTGTTTAGTCAGATTTGCCTGATCAACTCACAGGAAAGGAAATGTCACTATTACCTTTAATCTGTAAAGATACTATTTGTATTATAGCGTCTAGTATTTGCAAGCACTACTCAGAGAGTTCAACGTCGAGTGATGTTAGAGAGTTCCTCAAAGAGTGGATACTGGATATTCATACTGTCGTATAAAATCAAATAATAGCATGATTTTTACATTTAGCAGCGAATAGTGTGATCAAAACCAGAAAAGTTGCTACATTTGAAAAGGCAGGAAAATCTCGTGATATCAGTCTAATTTGTATGCAAATATCCAAATTAGTTGCTTGAAAGAATACATCTCTTTATCTGACAACCCTCTTCCTCATGCTCCTCTTCCTCTTCCCTCTTCTCCTTAAACAGCAGGTTTAGACCAGCTATCTACATGCAAAGGTTTGTTAATTTTCAAAGTCATCCTGTTCCTCAGTGAGAATTAGGGACACATATCTCTTTTGTAAGGTCTTACTGATGGTTTCAATACTTACCTACAGAAATTATTATCCTGTGTTAATAATAAAGTAAACCCTTATTTCTGTGAGGGTTTATATTTTTGCAAAACAACAGCAGTATTGTAAAAAGAATTGCCAGTGCTGCACTTTGGGAAGGCCAGTGGGGACTACGACACAGCTAATGCAAATTAGGACACTAATGTTGGTTTTCCTTTAGGGATGTCTCACAAAATGCTGTTCTGTAACATGGAAATGGGAACTGTGGAAACCCAGTCATGCAATGTGTTTCACCATTAGAAAAGCATGAGGCTACTAGAAACATGATCTTTCTGATCAAAATCCAAATCTGAAGCAAATTCTAAAAGAACAAGAGGGCAGTGCTTAACCCCTGTGTAACAACAAATTCCTGAGACGCCCAAAGTGATGTCATTGTACGATTTTTGATGTTGCCATTTTTTGTATCATAATATTAATGTTTTTACTGAACAGTAATAAAACATCTATGCTGACAATTTTAAAAATAAACAATAAACACACAGACACAAGAGTTATTAATCAGGAACAGTTGTCCTTCCCACAAAATTGGTCTTGCCCAGCACTCTTTGCCAGAGGCAACTCTTTCTTGTGGACCCTGTAAACATCCCTGAAAAATAGAATACTTGGATTATTTTATGGAAATGTGGAAAAAGCAAACTGTGAAGGTCCGGAGTTGTAAATAAAGGAAAACCTATGTGGTATTTCACCTTTCAGGCCAAGAGGGTTTTATCTCACATCTTTCTCTGACCATAATTTTAGTGGTATTTCTTGTAAAGCAGACATCTTTAGACAGATTTCCACTCATTTGAAAAATACTGTATTGATTCTGTGTCTACTATTGTACACAGTATTTTCTGTTAACAGCATCTTGATGACTAGAAAGTTGTTCTTCCTATTAGGGATATATATTAATATTAATTTACTTTTGATGTTACAACATCAAGCAATTAATGGTTGTTCAGAAAATTTGCCATAGTGTAACTAGATCACTGATGATTATCATATGAATGTTAGTAAAACCACCCAGGTAAACAAGGTAAGGAATTTGAAAACTGCCAGAGAGTAAAAGCATATCTAGGAAATGTTTAGTTTTACCTCTGCTCAACTTTTTATAGGAAATGTTTAGTTTTACCTCTGCTCAACTTTTTATAGGGAAATCTCTAATTGAGCCTCTTAAATGGAATTAAAGCTGTCAACCCCTTTTGGGGCATGGGAATGAAAATGTAATTCGTGCCTATAAAGATATAGGTACCTTCAAGTCAGAAGAATTTGAGATGGGAATGAAAATGTAATTCATGCCTATAAAGGTATAGGTACCTTCAAGTCAGAAGAATTTGAATTCAGCGGCAGAATCCTGCTCTTCATCAGGTGCATTTATGAAAGGGGGAATCTCTGCAACTTTATCAAAATGCCTGTGATGCAGAACTTGGAAGAAATAAACTCCCTACTGAGAAAGATTGGACATTGCATGGTTGCAGAAGCTCTAGTGTGTTGAGAAAGTGGAAGCATGTCTCATCTGATCCCATGTCTGCCTGGGAAAACCTAAGGAAGGGAATGATGACAACAGGCTGTGAATTCAATGTTCCAGACAAATTCAGGCCTAAGGTTGTCTGAAATAATAGAATTTCTGATGAAAGATGGGCTTGAAGACTCATCCAATATCTCAGAAAGTTAAACCGATGAAAACAATTCTATCTGCTAGCAGTGCCAACGTGCTTGTGTATGTCTTGTCTGACAATGATGATTTTGAGTTCACTGGGGTTCAGTGAAATTCTGGGATGTTCTATGAATAATTTCAAACTGTATTAACTGATGTTTTTCCTTCAGTTTAATTCTGGGTGAGTAATCTGAGGTTCAAGCAATTTGAGGATTTATTTTTAAGGGTAGAGGCTATCTGACAGGAATTAGATATGTGTAAATATGGTCTCGCTGTTACTAATTCTCCATATGCCTAATTCCATGTACATGAAACAAAGGGAGAAAGGACAGAGAATGTCACTTCTAACCCTTAATCTCCCTTACAAAACAGCTGGTGAGAAATGACAGGCACCACAATGGCATTATCAGCCACTCTCAGACCTGGAAAACTTCTATAATAATCAGATCATCTAAGACTCAGGTTTCCCTTCTAGTTAAAAGTTCACGAAGGTGTTGTAAACGGTAGATTTGTCTTCATTTGGTCAACCAAATTCCTATTCGAAATAAAGGCAAAGATAGTAAAAATGAAAAACAAACAGGAAAGGGAAATAACACAGAAGAAGGAACAACAGTAAGCTTTCTCTGAGACACAAAAGACCACCAGTGAACTTCAGTAGATTTTAAATACTTTACAGAGGCCTGCATTATTATGTCTTTTTTACAGATGGGAGACTTAAACATTGAGAGATTAAATGAATTGCCCAAGCACGCTGAAAGCTAAGAATAAAACCATCCTGTTTCTTATCTTCAAGGCCATCCTGCCTTCAATTAACTGTTCAAGATTCAGCCAGACAATGGTTAAGAGATGTTTTTCCCTCTTTCTGGCTTGGTCCAGAATATTTTTTTAGGATCAAGATGACAAACGGTATCAATGTAGAATCCAGCGACTTTGGAGACAGGAGGGCCAGCAGCTCCGTTAGCCACGCATCTTTTCTAACCATCCAGCAGTCCAGATGGTTTCTTTAGAGCACTTCTGATAAACAATCTTTACAAACATGTTGCAGCCAAACCCTTTTAAATTACTCATTCAAAACACAACCCATTTTGATGTGTTTAACAGCAAAACCTCCTCCTAAATTCCATTTAACTGCTTGGGGTAATTCACAGCTTGACTGGAAGAGTTGAAAACCATTTTCTCTCTTTCTTATTCTAGCTTGGACAATTAATTCTACCTTTGACATTTACTTAAAAAAAAAAAAAAGTTTGATTTTAGTGACATCATTTATATAAAACACATAAAATACAGGATATTGTATACAGACTGTAGAGTACTCCCAAACAGCACATTTCCACTTCTCAGTACACAGGTCTATGCCGCCTTCAGGTCAGGGAAACAGAATTGTAATGGAGAATAGAAAAACCAGTTACTGAAAAGAAACTAAAATATGGATCAATATGTAAAAAATACTCAAGTAAATATCAGACACTGGGAACAAATTCCTAATCAGGATAGTACTGTCATGTTAATATCACTAGCAAAGGAGTATGCAATTTAGTAACCCATTAATAGCAACTTAGCACCTAAAAAAACCCCATTTCAAATACTGCAGATAGTTCTTACACCATGGTATTCCTTTCATAAAGAATGGAACTTTCTAGATACTGATGAATAAATCAGCATAAAAATAAAAGCAGGTATGATGTGTTTAGATATGCTGCAAGTCTTGCAAATAAGCATTTTATTATTTATTTATTTTTGTGCACTCTGCGCTTAATTTTGTGGAAATTTTACCATGAACTGAACAGATGAATCTCTTCAGTTTACTTCAGGGATTATTCCACACTTTGAAGAATTGAATAGAATTACTCAAAGCTCAGTAACCCTTTTTTCCTCCAAAACTGCATTCTATTTAAACCACCTCAAACAATCCCTTCCTTCCATTTTTCCAAATATTTCCTTCAAAATAACTGTGAATTGTTGTCTTATTTGGTCAGTTCACGATGGTCATTTTAACCTCCCTTATGAAACCAGTCCCTGTGGTACCATTAATGTTGTTTTTCTCTTAGATCCACCCCCTTTGACAGAATACTTTGGATAGGACTTTGGATTCTTTTTTTAGGTGTAGAGTCACCAGTGTCATGTAAGAGAGAGGCATACGGACTATAGATGTCACTAGATAGGCATAAGAAATATCACATGCATCATAGAAATAAGTACATGTAATCACTACAGTCACAGAAGACTTTAACTCATAATAACAGAAATATTTCATAATTAAAAGAAAACATGTAATAAAGGAATACCGTATTCAGTGGAAGTTTCCTTCCTGCCTACAGCTGGAAATTCATGTATTCCATAGAGATATTTTAACTAATTGGCTCTCAAGTTTACAAGACAAAAGGGAAGTATGGTTTTTCTGCCTGATTGCCAGAGATTTTGCTCAGGGCCTGAGAGAGAAATGTCTTCATGTAAGTCATGATCCTGTGCGTGCTTCCTTGGTATGCTGTGCCAAGACTGAGGTTACAAGCTTTGAGAATCTTCACTGAAGACCAAAATGTGCTAACTGAGATCTGAGATAGCAGCCATCATCCTGACAGTCTGGCAAGCTGCCTAGGAGAATTCGCTATATCTGCTGGGAGAGTTACGGATATTCTCTAAAGAGCGAATGATTTCCTGAAATCTGGCCAAAACCACATAAGTTAGTTTTTACACCGATTTCAATTCTGTTTGTAGCTAGGCACTCACAGGGATGGACCTGGTGTAATAAAAACCTAGAAAAAAAATTAAAAATATTTTCTAGGATAATGTCACCAAGGCTTTTATTATAAAATGACAAACCTGATGGTTTCCTATAAAAGGAATTCCTTTAGTTAAATCCTGTCCTTAAACTGTAGTCACATACTATCCCTAGCGATCTAATTAGGAAAGATTTGTAAGTAAATTGGTTATAAACGTTCCTTGGGATACTTCTGTTTTCAGGAACTGCAACAGTAACTTTTCTGTTTATTCAGTTCTGTTGTACTGGGCACATGTGTAAACAGGCAAGAGTCCAGGACATGGGCCTGGGAGGATACAGAGGATAGGATTTCTTCCTACTAAAAATACATTGTTCAGTGCTGTTGTACAGACCTGTAGTAGACATTATTGAAACTGATCTCCTGATCTTGTATTTCAGACACCAAATTCCTTCTCCCTCTTAACGTAGAGAACCCAGAACTACAGGAATATTATTAGATTATGTGGAGTGAAATCCTGGCCCAACGAGGGTCGTCCTGCCCAGGACTGACCATGCAGTGTTGACGACAACCACATCTGCTTAGCGGAGACAAGATTCTAGCCCTGTCTTTTATCTCCTGTTAATAGACTTTCATGGGATTTCAGAATGAAAAAAAGCCACCTGGCTGGATGAAGATAGAAACGCAAAACAGAAAAATAATGGTCCATTTAGGGAAGCAGTTTCTGCAGCACTTTTGCAAGATCATACCTTATTAAAATCTTAAATCATATGTGCTTAAATTTTCCATAATCCCATAGGAAAATTAAAGAACATGATTTTAAAACAGCCGAAATGAGCTGGCACAGTCATTGCCGTCAACTTTCTTTAGACCAGTCTTAGTACTATTGTCTTGTTTGCTTTGCAAAAATCTGTGAAAGTGACACTATATCATTTTCTGTAAAGTCTGGGATGAACACTCTAGTTTGTATTGTAGTAATAAGCAGTCAACTACTCAAAGTTTGGTTTACAAAATAAATGTCTGATCATTGTGGTATTTGCATTTTCTTTGTCTATTCTAAAATATCCCTTTTATTTTGACACTTAGAAGTAGTAATTAATAGGAAAAAAAGCATGCAAGCAACTTCTCTGTGTATAAATATTCCAATATTCCAGATAATAAATATTTTGGGTTTGAGGTGCCCATAGTCACGTACTACTGCCAATCTGAATGCTTCTAGAAGACAGGTAAGAGGGCTTGCAGTGTTTCTAATGGAGAAGCAAAACCATTATCCGTAATTCTGCACAGAACAGAGAGCTACTCCTTTCTACCCCCTTGTAAACAAGTAATTATCACAAAACCCACCATGACTTGTACTTACTTGCAGTGTTAGTCTCAACAGAGACACCAAGGCTTGAATGAACTCAGGTCTTCATCTGCGTCTGAATAATTTTCCAGAGCTGTGGTGGAGTTCACTGGCACCGGGAAGTTCTCACATCTGCAAACCATGGCTGTTCACTAGGCCAACAAGGCATTTTATTTTCCAGCGGTGCAAATCCAACACTAAAATATGCAAAATTCCTGACCACAGCTATAGCTTAATGTATCCCAAACTCTTTAAACTTCTAATATAAACATTTTCCCCAACCATATTTTTCTGCTCTTTCGTAAGTGTGGGCTATTCTTGTTTTAATTTAATTTAAATTAAAGACAGAACTACAGGCTGCAATACAGACAAGCTTGTGGCCTGAAAGGGAAAGGAGAGAAAAGATTATCACTAGGAACACACAACCTACAAAGTTGGTTGTTACTACAGTGTAAATCCTGACATTCGTATCAAAGCCTCTCTCTCAAAGCTGTCGTACTTTTACATAGTGTATCAAGGGTGAAGCAAACAGTAGCAGATGGGGAAAAAACAACAGCGACTGTCACCAGCCTTTTTCCTTTTGTGAACAACTTCTCACCACCGAAAAGCAGCAGCAGCTCAGCCTTTCTTTATTTTTCCTTTACTTTCTAGCTCTCTCAAGTGTGATCAGTCATACCTGGCTGATTTTTGCTACAAGGAATGTAAGAGAGGGATTCACCTGTAGCTGCATCAAAACTTCTACACCAGATGAAATAATTTGAAACCTTAAGTAAATGATTTTCTCTAATGAAAATTAAAATAATTACAGATAAATCCAGACTGCTTTCTAGACTGAGTTTATCCAACTAGCATAACACAGTTAAATGCAAAATCATGCATGGGGGAACAAAGAATGTGACTCCTACTTACAAAATTGAGGGCTATAAAATAGCTAAAAGCAGCTTTAGGATCTGGCTAAATATGAATTCTTAGTGTGATTTGGTGAATAAGAGTCATCCTAAACTGTGAATGTGCACCCATAAAACCTTGTAGTTTTAAAAAAAAGTAAGAAGAATGATCTATTTTGCAAATAAAAGTGAAACTAAGGAGCAGTGCAGTAGTTGAATAGCTGCACATACACATATAAACTATTGTAGGCTGAAATTCTTTGTGAGAGCAACTAACCTACTATTACAATTTACATTATGGTGATGCAGAAGTAACATTTTAAAATTTTCCATCAAGACTGCATGTCTTTTTAAGACACTATTCAAACACAAGACAGTGTCTTAATGTAAGAAACACTGGATGAATTGAGTTTAACATGCTGTGCAGATGCTAGACAAGACTGCAGTGACTCCTCTGGGCTTTAAAATTCTATTAATCTAAAGCAATAGGTAGGAGCTATGCCCCTTTTCATCATTCCCAATGTGCAAAATCCTTGATCCTAAAAAAGTAAGGTGACATATTTCCTGAATACATCTGAAGTTCAAATGGAAAATATTAGCTGCTTATGAGGTGAGATGTGGGGTAACAATAGCGTTCTACCTCAGAAAAGAAGAAAGAACATAAGATGAAGGTTTTAAAATTCACATTAACATTTGCCTGCATCAGAAACTAGCTGTCATTTTCTGACCTCAAGGCAGCTATTGTCTGTTATTGCCTGAATTGATTGTTGATATAAAAGAAAATCCAAATAATACCAAGCCAATCTTCAAATACTCTCAATAGAAGAGAGCAGCCTGGCAACAAGTAAGGCTGTATACAACCATGCCAAGCCAGTTCAGCTGAAAGAAAACATTTATTCCGCTCCTACAATGTCTCCAGCCTGCTGCACTGCATTCAAGAAGGTCCCTTCTACAAATCTTAATAAAAAAAAAAAAAAAGCCTACCTTTTCTGTGACAGCATTTGGGGTTTTAAATAAAAGCGTAGGTTACAAAATAACTCAGTTTCACCCAGGAGAGAAAACCCTTGATTAAAACAGCTTGAGGATTCCTTCAGCATCTGGGATTGTTCTCTGTATGTGAAAGCTGTCACACTTGCCTCTCCCGTGTAGCAAGAAGATGGCTTTCCACAGCAAGAGTGACTTAGGAAAGAGAAAGCTTGGTGTCTCCTCGCAGAGTTCCTTGGAACTGTGAAACCCATATTATGGAAATTTGTAACAGACAGTGCTGAATCTGGCACCTAAGCACCAGAAAAGGACAGGAACCCCAGTATGCCCCTTTGGCTAATGCTTCTAACTGGCTGACTCCGAACCCTCCTCTGAAGCATCCCATTCAAGCCTCTAAGTAAGTCCTTGTTCACCAGCTAGAATCTGCCGTTCTGAGGGGTCAGGCTGATGATTTGCCCCAATAAACTTTTTGGCTTGTAGTCTTGAGTTCATATTTAAGTCCTTTAGCCGTGAAAGCATGGAGGAGAAAAAAAGAAAAGGTGATCTTCATTGAAAGAGAGCCAATGCCTCAGAGTGGAGGCAGGGGACTGCCTGCCTTACTATTTGCCTAGTAGCTGGGCAAATAGATTCCCAGTGCCTGGGGACTCTCTATTGCAGTCTAGTATATGTGTTGCTTTGGTATATTTATTCAGTTCCTATGTTTCTAATGAACTGTTGGATTTTGCCTGAAAAAATTCAGAGTACTTGATGAAATCTTTCTTTTTTTTGCCCCCACCAAAACAAAGCAATAGTTTCTTTTCCTGTCTCAGGACAATTCCTGATTACTTTTTTCCCTCTGGGTACTTTTTCCATGCTAATCTCTATGAAAAGAGACATGAAGCACTTTACTGCGCCGATCCTTGGAATGGCTGCGAGCCAGGTTAACAACAGACAACATCTCATAAAGATATAAGTAGGTAATGGGATTTATTTTGGCAACACAGCAACATTTTTAAAGCATGTGACTTGTGGGAATGTAAAGTTGTATCACCGAGGGAGGCATCAGACACAAATGTCTTTACTGAATGCAACAATTAGGTTTATTCCTTTATCACAGGAATTGCTGTTCTGTTCCATTTCTGAATCTAAACAGAGATATTCAATGCATAGCTTTTCAGCTAAACACAGCTGGCCAGATCTTCTTGTAACTTAGACATATCTGATCCGTACTCTGCTCCATCTGTTACCAGGCTGGAATGCTAAAGCACAGCAAAAGGACCATTCGTAACACTGCCGGCGGGCAGGAAAGATGTTGGGCAGAAAACAAAAGGAAAAGTATGTTGGAGGTGCAGAGGTTTCCTTGCCATGTCACAGCAGGATAAGTGTGAAAAAAGGAAAGGAAAGGAACAATTGCATGAAACTAAGCAGCCAGGATAATTGCAAAATAACAGTCTGATATTGCTAGGATATCTGCTTTAAAATACGGTAGACAATGCTGCCTTTTCACGATTCAGTACAATCTCTTAATTAGGTACATCATAATGCAAAGCTGATTAGGACAGTATTAGTATCTACTAATTCATTACATGTTTAGTAATTTATTGGTTCCCATTAGTTTTAATAAGAATAGTGTTGTTTCCTTCCGCTGGGAGTCTGACAAACTTTCAGCATGAGTGAGATATGTGCATATGGTCATATTGGTATTTTTTGTTGACATATTCTATCTAATAAGCTTTTTGTCACATATCTCATTTTTTCTTGTACATAATAAAAATTAGTGTAGTGAATTCTGAAATGTACTTCATTGAATCCCACACTGTAGATGAGAGAGACCATGAGAGGACAGTAAACAGTCTTTCTTTCTACTAGTAATTTTATAATTGTATTATCCTGTATACGCAAAACATTTCATCTATTTTAACAATATGACAACAGAATAATGCAGAATTTTTGAGAAAATTAGTCAAACATACCAGCTTTTGATACCTTATTCTAGTTTCTAAACTAAAGCCATGGAAAAGTTCCAACATGTCTAAAAATCTCACTGCAAAGATTACTGATTTGGTAAATACTATAAGAAAAAAGCATGAAACTAGTAGGGGATTAAAAAGAAAATATAAGGAAAAATATTTTAGATCATATAACAACATACACTATGGCAGAAAAATACTATTTTACAAAACAAAGTTACTGTGTATGGGAGGTCATTCCTTATAAACACAATGCTGTGGCCAAATGATTCTTAGCTGTAATCAACCAAAAGGAATAAAGTCAATTTACTTGGTTTATTTCAAATATAACTGAATCTTTCTCAAAATATATCAGTATCAGCCAAAGAGTTTTATTCTAAATGTCTAAACTTTGTGGTTTGGTTTTTTTTATAATTGTTAGCAAACTTCTTGGCAATTAACTCTCTTGAACTCCGGCTCTTTTCTTGTTTGGACTAACACAAAGTTATTTACTGAAACAAAAGTCTCTGCCTGCTTTAGTCTCATGGTAAAAAAAAAAAAAAAGTTGTTGAAATGTAAATATTTGAGTATTATTAGATTAGGCTTAGGAACTTAGGAACTGACTATGTCTGTTAAAAGAAGCATGCATTACTCATTTATGTTACTAGAAAAATGTATATCAGTACTTTGCCAAACTAATTTTATCTGAATTTGGAGAAAAAAATAATCTGATTGCCCTAAAATTTTTATAGGATAGTAACTGAATACTACTCACCAGCATTTTGGAAGAGCAACAGGGTATTTCAGCAGCCTGCTGGAAAATACATAAATGACCCTATTGCAGTTCTGCTTTTCTAGATTTGCCTTACGTAATACTCAAAGTCAAACCATAGTGAAGCACAGTCAACTGCAACCTGAAAACTATTCTTAACTCTGCGTCTTGGAGTCCATCTTTAACTTCTCTCATTTCACTGTAAGGCAACTTAGAATTATATTAATTGCAATGATATTGTATCACAAAATGCTTTACTGTGTGAAGTGAAGAAACAGATAAATCTCAGGTGGATCTAACAAAGGAACCGACCCAGTGCCCTAGAGATCCTAACACCTCACCAAAGGATAAGAGTAACTCAGTAGTAATTCACGTCCTATGATGGAGGAACAAGATGAGGTAAATAAGAGGATCTCTTTTGCACAGGAGATTCATTTTGAGCTGAGATTGCATGAACCTGGATATCCATTTGTGAAATGATGTGAATAAAGACTGAATGTAGAATCAAGTGCATTGGAAGGCAAGTCATGACAGGATCTATTTGAAGGCATAAGGAACTGAAGAAACTGTGTAAGAACAGGCCATATGTAAGTATTATGACATTCCCATAAAAAATGGGAAAAAAATGTTCAGCACTAAAGGTTTTCAAATACACATTTGTGCTAAGAAATAAATGTATTTTAAAATATCCTTTCTGAGTCTACGTGTATTTTTTTCCCATTATCTAGAAGAAAACAGTGAATAGATACTTAAATTCTATGTGTCATAATATTAAAGAACCTACTGAATGTACACGATTCATTAGCTCATTATTTAGTTCTCGGAAATGGAGTCTTGATCATGACAATCCTGCATAACAGAAGTAATACTGATCTTTGATAAAAGCCTACACACTGGAATCTTCAGCAAATAATCTAAACAATACATGTATCGAGAAGAAATCACTTGGAATTTACTTTGAAATGTGGCCCATTTTATTTTAACTGAAAAGCATTCATTATACAGTGCAAACAGTTCTTTGGTAAATTTACTGATTAAAATAAAAACAACAAAGACTTTGTTTTAGGTAACATTAAAAAAGAAAATAAATATGTAAAATTTGCAACATATTACAGCAATATTCTCACAGTGGATACTGAGGAAATGGTCATCTAGCCATTGGCCACTGTTTCAGAAATGTTAAAATCAATGCTGATTCTGCAGACACTGCAATAAAACTGAATTAGTACAACCCATGACTGATTACGTTTTAAACTGTGGATAAAGACCTGTTTTTCCTGAATGGTTTATAATCAGATGGATGGTGGAAAATAACTCAATATTACACTTGTTTAAGCATATCCAGACTCCTAAGCCCATTTTATATACCATATGAATAAACAGTGAACAACGAAGAAAACCTCCCACTTTACTCTGGAGGCTGGAGAAAAGGAACAATCAGATATAAGGTACTATTTTATAATGTATAAATGGAAACTCTCTTCTCCTATAAGCGGAAATCTTGAGAAAGTTTATTTAATATAAAATTGGAATAAAAGAATGCAAGTAGTAACCAGCTGGATGTATTACTGCCTTAATTAACTGTTTAGACAGTTAAATTATATTTGGTTTAGCTCTGCAATCCTTCCTCTTTGAGGAATTCCTGCTATAGGTCAATGGAGTTCCATCTGAGTTGGAGTTACAGGACGAGACATGTGGTTTGGACTCTCAGCAAAAGTCAACAAAATACCAGAGTATCAAAGAAATACAGGAATGACAGCCTCTAGGAACCATATGATACTCAAACATGCTCGCCACACACAATTTCTAAAAGTATTAACATAGAAAATTACATAAGTCAAAACATTGTATATAAAATCAATTAAAATATTCTTAAAAATATAGATTGTAGTTGCATGTGTACCTCTACCACACACCTTTAACACACCACTCACATGTACATATTGCTCCTACCATAGTATGAAACAATTTGCTGTAGTAAGCTTTAAAGATACACCAAAGTTTGAATGTGTGTCACTGTATCAGTTTATCAAATTAGATATTATTAATGTTAGTAATCAGAGAAATTATGTGCCAAAATATTATAGTGGAACTCATATTGCTGTGCTAGGTTAGTTATTAGACAGGTATTTGATCTACCATGCAATAATTTTCAGTCTCTTTGCATAATCTGAAATGTTTAAGATGAGAATGTTTAATTTTGTGCAGATTTCTTTGATACCCAAATCTCTGTTTCCTAAATTTGAACAATAAACTCAGAAGTCAGTGAACTATATAACTAAAGAAGAGCTCTGGTTCCAGTTAGTCCTGACTTAGGACTTAAGGACAGAGCCATAAATTCTAACATGTTAAGTATTCAGGGAGAGAATCAATTCTGAATAAACACAAAAAAGCTGTAAAATGAGGTATGATAGTTGTCCTTCACTGAATATAATATATCATTCCTGGTCGAAAATATGCAGTTTGTATTCTAAAAAGTACACAACTTTGAAATGCTAGAGTAGACATATACTCTATAACGTTAAACATTTATTAAATGGGAAATAAAGTCCATTGGCAGACCATTTTTAACATGAATGATAAAAATATTGAGGTAAAAATATATATGCATTAGATGAAACTGGAAAAAACCCTAAAAAATCTTTTCTTGTCAGAAAAAGTAGTCAATCCACAATTAATCATGATGCTTGATTTTGATTGTTCTTTTTTTCAACAAACAGTGCCACAATATAATCAGGAACGTATGTCTATCGACAATATGCACAATGAATCAGTAGGAATCTTTGTATATAAAATGGCACGTGACATCTTTTCACATTTTCATAACAGGGCCATACAAATACGTGAGAAGATCAAGAGAAGCATGCTTTAAAACTGGACTGCATGATCATGTTACAATGATTGAAAATAAATGAAACAAAAAAAAAAAGTCGCCAAGCAATTACATACATTTTGACAAAAAGGAATATGTTCATTTCAGGATCAAATGCTACTCTGTCATGTATGTTTTCGTAGAATGAGGAACACTGTCAATTACATCTATAATATACATTCAGTTGCTTTTTGTATCTTCCAATTACATTTATTTATATTTCCTTACTAATTCTAGCTTTTTTCGTTTGAAAATTTTGATTAATTTTGCTCCTTGAATTAATGAAAGGATGTTGAAAGGCGTCATGTAGTTTTCTTTATTTCCTTGCTGGTCCAGATGCAGAAATGATAGTGTGATTCAAGAGAATTTCCATGCATAGGTGGGTTTGCAAAATTTGGCCCTCTACAGCATTGCTTTGGGCACAGTGACCTTGTGTTTTCCTTTTCCCTGCATTTACTAAATAACAACAAAGAGCTAAATATCAAGTCAGACTGGTACTGAAAAGGGATAGTAAACTTTTAATGTTGCTAATTAAAGATAGGAAACAAAGTCTTCATTTTGGAGTAAGTCTTAAGCCCAGTCATTTTGGGTACCTAAAACTACCTGACAGTGTTCTTTTAAAGTAGCACCAGTTTGAGTTTGTCTAACCTGAGAAGATTAACACACACAATTAACTTCAACCTGTTTGCTAATTTCCCTTTTGTTAATTTTTGCATTGTGATTACCTTCATGGGCAGAAAATAAAATGATACATTATGTTATACTGTTACAGCACCATTAGAATGTTGTAAATCTTGATTTATTGCTGTTGTTAAGACTGTAGTTACCTGGTTTTGCCATCAGCAGGCATTGATATGGTTTGAGGAGTATGCACCCTAAATTCTTAAAAAGCAGACTTATGGCTTCTTTTTATTAATATTTTGTTCTAAACAGACTGGACAGCAATCTCCTTTAACCTTCACAGGCACTTCGCAGTCAGCCGGCGGGCATGATTCTATAAAACAGGTAATCTGACCAACCTGTGTCAGGAAAAAACGTAACAAAACCAGAACATACTTAGCTACATTTTCCAAACAAGAAACACATTTTCATATTATTGAAGAACATGTTCTCACTCATCATCTCTAAGATCCTGGCTACTAGGATTAACTTCACATAGTTTATTTCAGCATAAACTGATACTGAGAAGACTCTTTGTATTATACCATCTTTAATGGAGCAGTATACCATTTTATCTAACGTTCAGGCATGAAACTCTGGGATACCAAGTACTGACATATTTCTTTAACTACCTTTTTTAAAATTTCACCATGATAAAAGAAAACGAAAATCTAGCACTAAATTAGATGAGCTTTTATTGATTTTTATGCATTTTAGTAGACTTTTTCAAGAAGTCTCTTACTTGGCAGTTAATTTTGCCAGTACAACTGTATATCAATGAAAATGGAAATATAATAAAAGTATATAAAGGCTGGATTGAAAACCGGTGTCAAGGGCAGCGATACCTGAACAATGTAGTTTTTTGCACCACATAATTGAAGGTCCATAACAAACCAATTAGCAACTATTACTCAGAAATTAGGAGGCACAAAACTGGAACTGCTGTTTCAGAAGCAGAACCTAATATAATTTCTATCTCAAAATGGATTTCCACATACTTACTTTGCATTCACACACAGTACAAGGGTCCCTTTTCCAGGTTTCATTGCTGGAATATGATCTACCCTTTTCATCAGTGCAATCAGTTTTACTGAGGCGTGATTCAAGTTTTTTTATCTGAAAACATTAAAAAAAGTTAGTAAGTGAATCAAAGAAAGGTTTTTATTGGTGAAAGGTATTCTGTCTTTTCTCTTATGCTACATAATCCATGATAAATACTTGTCTGGGTTTTTCTTCTCACTACTTAGTTTTCATAATGCTAAAAGATTGGAAACAAGTAATACGTATGGAAACAGCCTTTCAAAAGAAGATACATCTTTCCTACCATTGGAATACACAACTAGAGCATACAAAGAGAAGCAAACTACGTGTGACATATATGGAAAGACAAATCTAAACTTTCAAAACTGTCTGAATAAAAAGGAGGTGAAATAAAAAAAAACAACTTAATTTAAAATGTTTGCTTGGATTTTTGACTACTCTATTTTTTCCTTAATGATGAAAAAAAGCGGTTATATGATTAGTTTATCTTGCTGATTGTGTGCTTTTGGGAACAATAATTAGGAAGACACAATTGTTAACAATCCCTCAGTCTTTTTTACATCCAAAAAAGACAGAAGAACTGACTGAAATGTAATAAGTTTTAATTTAACACAGCGTTTCCACTGTCAAAATGGGAGCATTGACAATGAGCACAACAATGATTAAGTAGTACCATCAAACCTGGAATCAAGTTACTGTGCAAATAGATATATGATTCTTATCTATAAATTACATGGAAACACTGCTCTGTAGGAACTTAATTATTCTAGGCAAATATTTTGGCCTACTTTGGATTTGTCTGTCCTGTATACATTTTTAAAACTGAATTCCACTATGGCCGAGTTATTCTGAATAAAGAGTTTATTTATGCCACACCGTAAAAGTCTTCTCTAAGTGATCTAGATCTTAACTATGTTTACAGTTGTAGTCTGGCATATTACTTCTTTATGAAGTCTACATTTTAATCACAGTTTTACATAGATTCAGATTTCAGATAGGAGAAAAAGATTTTACTAACTCTACAGACAAATTTTTAGACAAAGACTAATCCCATGTTTACTATACAATGGTTACACAAGGCTTCAGGTTCATAAGTCAAGAGGGTCTAACTGTAGAATATTTCAGTATAATTTCAAAAGAACATAGAAATAAAGAATAATAACACACCATGTTCTGTGTTGTGTTTTGTTTGAGATACTATGTGGTTGGTTTTGGCTGCAGTAGATGTCTAAATATTAAAAACATAAGAGGACTGATGTTAGGAAAACATTATAAATTAAATCTACAATTAGGAACTATCCATTACAGCACCTTACCTGGTTTCTGAGGCTTGAAATAGTTTTTTGCATTTCCAAAACAAATTCTTTGAAATCATTCACTGCAGGCATGTTTGTATTTTCATTAGATGCTGATGTGGCATTACGAAAATATTTACTCTGTTTCACAGAACTGCAACAAACGAATGCCAAGTCAGGGTATTCATCTAACTCACTTTTATTTGGCTAGATATTTTAGAACACTTAGCAAAAACATAAAAGAAGAGCAACCAACAAATGTATGAACTGTATGAACCACAACAGCACACAAGACCCACTGGTGCTGAAGACAGCCTCAGGTCAGGTGAGCTGTGGATTACTGTTAATATCACCAGCAACAGGGAATTTCTTCTGCTTAGAAAAATAATGTTTGTATTTCATGCAGGGGGACACACAAAGTTGTCATCAGTGACACTGTAGAGCATCACCTTAAATTCACTGGGAAATCTCTTGAGCCTCCAATATGAGAGCAGACAAAAGTGAGTGTGTCTTAAAAAATGTTACTTCCAAACATGAAATTCACATTTTGCATTTAGATTCATAGTTTCTCCCTCTATATGTTCATTAGCAAACTGTGTATTTAAAGAAATATGACTTCAAAAAGGAAAAAGTTGGGTTTCATAAATAAATGAGAAGTACTTTTAGATATGAACATATTCCTGTGTCCCATTTTAACTAACATTTGAAATCAATACTGATTATCATACACAAAATCTAGTCTTTTGTCTGTAGCACTTTCCAGCTGATATCTGATAAGAGATATACAACACTGAATTGTGTTAATGAAGTCAATCTGTCAGTGGGAAACAGTTATCAAAGGAACTGTCCGTAACTAATAATATATTATTTGGCACCACTTAAAAAACATGTATTCAAAACAATGATAACACTAATTATTAAGTCACTTAGTACATGAAGATCCTTGAATCCATACAAATATTTCTATTTTGTTCACATGTCTTCTCCAGAGCTAAGGGATACCCAAAGAATGAACTGGCAAAGAAATCCTCTCTTATATAATAGGGCTCATGATTTATAATCTTCCTGCACAAATTAAAACAGCACTTGTTGGCAGGTGTTCAAGCTACTTAGCTTCCCATAGCATCTAAATTAAAGAAAAAGAACTCTAAACAACATAACATGCCAAAATTCAAGTAAACCAGCTGCTATGGTATAACAAGAAGTTTAATCTTCCCCACCTGCTCAAGTTATTGAAAATGAGAAAGAAAAAAAGGAGAAAAAAATCTTCTCACCACAAATGCAACTTAAATACAATGAGTATGAGAACTGATGAGAATGTTAAAGGACTGAGGTTGCTTTAGCTTTATTTATGCTATAAACAAAGTACTATAAATTTATTATTTTGTAGTCCTAGTTAGTAGTTGGACTGTTAATTTTTGAGCTTCATTTCTGAAACACAGTCAAACAGCAAGGTAACAAAAACAAGCTGCTTCTCAGATATAAGTCTTTTTTTTTTCTTGCTTTCATTTTTATTTAATTTAACCCTTCTAACAGTTTTAGAATTATGGGACTAGCATCTTTAAAAAGTGAATTGCTGTTTTGTAAATTTAAAATCTTCTAACAGTTCACTTGCAAAGACAAACAAAACATCCTTCTTCAAGGATTACTTCAAAGGAACCTTTCTTTTTCTGTGGTCTATAATTAAGCTTACACTTAGCTGCTATCTTCTCTTGTCTAAAATCCTTAACACCTAAAGGCTCTGATACTTCAGGATAGCTTCCTATCAATTAAGTGAAATATAATTGTGGTATTTCTTCAGTGCTGTAACATCCGCATGAGTATTTGAAACTGCTGAAATAAATTTACCTGTCTACGTATCTGTCTGGCTGCTTTCCTTGCCAGAGTGGATAGACTCTGCCTGGTCGTCTCAGTCAAGTAGATAATTTTATTTGCTAAAAGAACACATGCTATATGGAAATAGTTATAATTCAAGAGAGTCTCAAATTCGCTCATCATGAAGGATCTTCACAAGAAATGTTTGGTCTGAGGAGAACTCGTTTCATTTCACTAATTCATAGATAAGTTTTGATTCCCTGGAAATTGCAGGGACCCTGTGCAGTCAATCACTTGTGACTGACATTGTGATTTACTTCCTTGCTAGAGTATTTTGAGGATTAGGGACTTATAAAGAACATTGTCTGTAGTGCTCCTGTTCTCCATTCCGGCTCTGAGTATTTTGGTACTGGAAGCAATCCCTATCATTATCACAAATTTTTATGTTAGTGTTATCAACACTTGGTTTCCTCCTATTTCTACAGGAGGACCTAGCAGCCCCAAGAAGGAAAGGAAATTAATCTAGTTTGGTTACTGCAGGCACAGTAGGATGTGGGATTCCAAATCCCCCAGATTATGCTTCATTACTGAGTTTTTTCATGAAAAGCACAGGAAGAACAAAAGCACTAAACTGTATCACTCATAAAGGGTCTTATACAAATTTGAGCTTGAAAAAAGTGGTTTGCTGTTAGCAGATACGCAGAAGTGTCAGAACGAAATACATCAACCATAAACTTGAGAAAGCAGACATGGAAAAAAGCGGTACGTACTTACAAAGAAATCATTCCGTTTCATTCCTTTTTAAAAACAAATATTTTTTCATACTTCTTTTTAAAAACAAAAAAAATCTCACCTTACTGTTTTGGACATTTTCATTTTCTTCAAGGGCTTGTCCTCCTGAAAGCTGTAATCAAGAGAACGTCTTCCCCGAAAGTGATATGAAAATGCATTAAACTGTCCTCTAGTTCTACAGTCTGAAATTAGACAAGAAATTACACATTATAAACTACAGCATAATTCAGCAGTTATAATATTAATATGATTTTACAGTATCTTCTGAATTGGCAAAGGCAATTCATACATTCAGTCTGATCCCTCTGGAATCAGTTTGATGGCAGCTGAATATGTCTTAGTGATACAACATTCAAGCCAGCTGGATGCAGAGAATTTGATTACTCACAGACCAGATTTTTGGTATGAAACAAAGGAATAAAGATTATTTTCACAAATATATCAGTGCTACTTTAAGTATTCTTTTCACTTCTGAAATCTCCACTCTCTTGGCTTTTAATTATTTTCTGCTTTTGGAATGGGGTAGTTACAAATGGAGGAAAACAATGATAGAAAAAACAGCCTGTTGCTTCCTCATCTGTTCCAGGCACTATTATTTGTTATTTTTGGCATTTGAAAGAGAATCTTTAATTAAATCCTGGAGAACATTTGCAGACACATTTACTGGTTGACCGGCCCTATTTCCAAATTTGAGGGATTTGAAGGTATCACCAGTCACTTGGACCCTAAGACCCCACCGCAGAGTGAAAATCTCAAGCCTGAGAATAATCATGACAGAAATCTCCTAAGATTCTAAAAGGACGTCTTCACAGGATGAAGTATGTCTTTCCTTCAGTTCACTTTTTTTAGCCTTCCAAACATAGTGAGTATTTGGAAGGAGTCCCATTTAAAAAAGAAAAGGAAAAGAAAACAAAACTGGAACAGCATTTTGGAGAGGAGACAATGAGAAAATAGAAGTTTTCTCATTTCTGTTCACCGAAGCTTTAAAACAAAAAGTTTTAATGGGCCAAGCTGCAGCGGGAACCAACAGCATGTTCAACTGTTAGAAGTAAAGAGTCTGCTAAGAAAACAGAAGGGAAAGCTGAAATACAGAATCCCATGGACATATCCCAACTAAGTGTGGTATTAGCAGAATGAGCCATGAAAGCAACTGAAAGGGGAATAAATAATTTTCCCTAATGTTTCTCTTAACTTGCAGCAGAACAAATTTATTCAGAAAGTCAATAACATTTTACAAAGTATTTTTCTGGAATTTAGCAGTAGCTAGATCGAATACCTATAGTATTAACACAAATTATTTCACAAGTTTCAAGTCAAGAACATCAAAACACTGTTGAACTAAGCAACTTGAGAAACAAATGTAAAGTTGCTCTGTGATTATACAAAAATAAGTATCTTGGACTACTTTTAATTGTATCGGACTTTTACTTAAATTAGGCTATTACAATTTCCCTGTTAGGAAAAACTTAAGTTTGTTCATGGCTTAATATCAATTAAGATAGAAAAAAGAAGACTGATCAAAAAAAAGTACTGATTGATTTTCAGTTCAAAAACAATACCTACAGATCATTTTTGAATACAATTTATCCACGCAATTCTCCTTCCCTTTTCTTTCCTTGCAGCTTGTCCCATTCTTGAGTAAATTTATTACCTTCCTCCTATAACAGCACCACCAAAGAACTAGATGATATTTACTGCCAACATATTGTTCATTCTTCTTGTGTGTTCTGCTGCTTCTCACACAATCTTCTTGCTGCCCACTCAGAAACTAAGCACAGACAGGAACATACCGCTGTGCCTGTAAGATGCTTGGCATGAAAGCATTTTTGATCACCCTTAGAAACTTCTATATTTAGTATGGTGAGAAAAGGGCTCACACTCTGAAGGGCTACTGGAGAAAGAACTAGTTTTAGTCAGAGGAATTTTTTTCTTAAAGCAATCTGTCGCTTAAAGTTTTCCTGAGTCTCATAGAAATTTTAGTTTCTCTTGGAAGCAATTTGTAAAAGGTTTCTGCTAGCCTCCTTTGTTTAATAACTGCTAAGGTCATCTCACATAATATAGATTTTTTTTTTTTTTTGGTACAATAACACAATGGCCCATTGTTTTTTTATTCCTAGGCTGGTTTTTAGAAACAAAGGTCTGAAATCCTGGGAAGGTTTTATCACCTTAGACTGGTAAATATGAGAACCATATGTTCAGTGGCAACTTCAAGTACACAGACCTGACATTTCTGTAATTTTTAAAGAATCAAATATCTCAACTTGCCAAATGAACAACTCTTGTTCTTGGTTTCAGTTTCAGGTACAAGGACGACGATTGTCACTGCTGAAAGGTGCAGGACAGAATGCTCTAATCTAGCTTTCAGAAAGCCTAAACCAAGAAGTTTATATCTTCTTTTAAATGAAGAATACCTTAGCAGTTGTGGTAAATGAGAAAAATGAGCCTAAACTTCTGCTTTTTTCAGCCTGCCTAAAATTTCCCCAAATTAGGTATCCCCAGTCCACTTCATTTTCTGCACAAAAGCTGGATGTTTAAGAGTAACCTAAGAATTCTTTTTCCTCTATGGACAATGTTTTCTTCCAGAAACTAAGTATTGTTACACTGCAAGTGTCAAAATAATCCATTTGTATATTGAAGCCATGTTCACATCTTCAGAAAAACCCTTATTTCCCACAAGGTTTTAAAAATGCACCTATAATGTAAATTGGATAGAAAAAACCCTGACATTTAGAAGTGCTGAGCGCTCTTAATCAGTCAATCACCTTTCAAAATCTAGGTCAAGGAGAATTAATCTAACAGTAGATTAAACCAAAACAACTTGAGAGACTAAGGGAATGTAAAGAAAAAACACATACAATGTAACTATTGCTTCTATTTGATCATACTTCAGTTTTCTGAGATTTAATGTAGTGAATTAAGTTGCTGTTACTGTAAGCATCTGTATGTAGCTAAGAACTCCTAGTTGTGCCAGTGGGAGCAGTTAAGAGGGAGGAGAAACACTGAAAATGTCTGAAATGTCAAAAGATTTTTTTCAGTAGATGTTTTGACAAAGCAGCTACTTAAAAATTACACAACGTAGGAAAAAGACTTTCCACCCCAAATGAAGTCCTAACTCAAAATAGCTGATTTTGTTATTGCTAAATAGGTCACATCCCCTCACATTACTCTGCACCTCTTCATATCTTCTGTTGAATAAGATCTTTTAACAAATGATAAATTATATAGCAGCAAAAATGTAATATTTTGGTCTAAAACCCAACAGTAATCTGCTTAGATTGGAACAGATGCATTTTGCATAAACATTATTTAAACATTTGGACAAAAATAATGGCATAGAAGGTAGAAGATAAAGTGACAAACCAGACTGTCATCTCCCAGCTGACATACTCAGGAATTCTAATAATAAAGATGTTCTCTGTAGTTGACCTCGAAGCTCACAGACTGATGCTACCAAAACTAGAAGGCCCAGATATCGCTGGGAAAGCAAATATCCAGATAATTTACAGAACATGACTATATAAACTGTTAATATATGGCTAGTGATAGCCTAAAGACAGTTAAAAACATATCATGTCTTCGTGATCTGAATAGGTTTTGGATGGCCTGCAGGAAGATAAAGGAGAACCATTAGGTTCTTGACACCAAACCAAAGCAAATCCAATCTCCCCAGCAGAAAAATTAAACAGGACTAGTTAAAAAGTTTTGCAGATCAAAACCATGCATCTTTTGGAATATAAATACCAAAGATCAGTGAGAAAAAAATTTCAGACAGACTGAAAATCCATGGAAATTTGGAAAGTAAGGACACTAAGACCTGACCTGCCCATTAGATTGTGAAGGTATCAGTGTCTTAGAAAGGCAGAAACAGTCCACAGGGAAGAAGGAAAGGCTCCAACTGCCTAGTTTTGCACAAATCACCAAGACACCTCCATTAGGACACTTTCCTACCCCTGTTTTCTTTAGTGTCAATGGACATTGACACAGGAGGAAATTGCAGCCTGAATTGTCTTCTAGAGGCATCTCTTTCTCTATTGCCTGCAGCAGGACTTCGACAGGCTGGGATCTTAGATTTGGGGATTCATTCAGGAGTTTCGGTTTAAACACAATGAATGACAGCCTACTGCTTCTCTGTTGCTTTTCACTAGGGATGGCAACTACTGACGTGAGACCCCTGGTAGCAAAGACAAGGCTATGTCATAGATTAAGTCTCCTCATTTTAAGTTTATGAATTAGAACTGTATTTTACTGATCGTGGATACTTGAAAAATATAAAATATTATTGGTTTGGATGAAATATAAACAAAAATACCGATTCTCTCAATAAAATTTGTAATCATACAGAAATGCTGGACTATATTAAATGTATTTCTATTCAAAGAAAAAAGGATGTAATCCTCAAAATCACAGACCATGGGACTTTATTTTACTAGCCTGGCATAGTCTTAATTGTTATTAAGACATTGTAATTAAATGTAAATTTAAATGTAAAAAGATACATTTGAATGTAGAAAGCAAAAATAAATATGACATGACAGAAGCAAACCACAAGATGTGTGTAAAGAGAAAACATGTTCAGGCATAAATTGTATCATTTTTGTATTTTGAAGAGTTCTCGGTAAACAATTTCCATTGCCACAAAAGATCTTGCAGTCTCACACTGAGATTGCTGTTAACATTTTAAAATGTTAGTCTTCCACAGCATTTAGTGCTTAGCCCTGTGTTGCTTAGCATTTTCATTGAAGATGAAAGGGCATAATGAGAAGCGCATAATAAGATATAATACTAGAAGTAAAAGCCAGACAATTTTTAACTTGGAATAATAGTTGATGGCTTTCTAGAAGCAATGCTTAAATCAGAGATGTCAGTACAGAAACAACAGATGGCATTATTGTTGTTCTGGTCTTAAAATGCAGGAATTCATAAATACAGGTCTATCTTACTGGAAGACCATGTATAAACGCACTCAGATTAAGAATGTGTTTTAACTCTTCTAATAAAATTCAGTGGGATTTAAACACATTTAATCATAATTTGTATAAGGCTGTTTTCCTGACTTGAACAAAAAAGAACAATATCTGATACAGGAGATACGTTGGTTGCTAACCGAGAACACTTAAGAAAAATCATCTTCCTAAATCAGTTTACGCTTATGAGGATGATTTGCATCTTGTCTGAGTCACTTCCTCCTGGATCATTGTTTGACATAAAACAAAAGGCTAAAGAAATTTTTCATTTCGATTTACAAAAAAAAAAGTGAAACTTTTAAAGACTCACAATGGAAAACATTTCAAATTTACATATTTGGAGTAAAACCATGTTTCCATTTGAGCCAATATGTCTTTGCACCTAATTTCTAGTCTTTTTTTTACATAATTCATCCCACAAAAATATTTGGCATAACCATAAACAGTATGCTTATATTTGAGGGAAGAGAGGTTTTTCATTTCTGTGTTTTGGGTTCAGAACTGAGATACAAAGTCAGTAAGAGTAATCATGGAAGCATACACTGAGTACTTTTTTAAAAAAAAAAAAAAGTCTTTTTTTGCACTAGAGAGCCTGCAAAAAGTACCAAAAGTTTCTTGTTTGGAAAATCTGAAGCTTGGATGCTCTTTACTCAAATAAAGAGCTGCAGTAAATCTGCAGTAACTCCTCACCACCTCTAATAAGACAAAGAAAGGTAGAAAGTGAATGAAACCAGAAGAAAAAGTTGTGTACTTCAGTGGAACTCCTTCTTTTTCCCACCATAAACTAGTAATTCTGTTGTATGATTCGTTAACTGAAATCTAAAGGTAATCTGTTATTGTTGTTATAAAAAGAAATAATGTTCTGCTTTATAAGAAATAAATACTAGCTTTACTCAAGAAATCTAAGTAGCAGCTTTTTGTAACTAAGAAGTTTTTCTATTCTTCATATGGAAAAGTATTTTGACTTGAACAGAACAGGAAGGATAACAAAAACAGATGTGTTTTTTCACCAAGCTGAAACAGCCGAATATATGGGTCACTTATTAAACATACATAAAGTGCAATGAACAGTATTCTGTATTCTAAATTTTAACTTAGGATAATTTTAATTATAAAATAATCAGAAGTATTTTAAATGTGGAGAATTTTTTTTTTCTTTTAAATAATAAACAATAATAAAATCAAATAAACAAAAAACCAGAATGTATTTAACTTAAAGTAAATGCTGTTCCTGAATGTATGCTATGTATGCCCCCCCACCTCAGAGTAGTGGTGAGTCCCCAGTGCCACAGAATGAAAGAAATTTTTTAAATTAATTGCTTAAACCTGGATTCCCACAGAAAACATCACACCCATTCATCCACGCAAGAAAGCAGTTCAAGCCATGCAGACTTCGTTTTTTCTTCATTAATCTCTGCACAAACTTCAAAAGAGTTCAGCAGAAGGGGATACAGACAAGCAATTTTTTAAAGAACATTAGTTATTTACCCTCTCTTCTGCTTGGCAGTTGTCTAACTGTACTGCATCCAGTAGTACTCTCTGGTAGTGACATTCTTGAATGAAAATACAAGCCAGGCTGTTGAATGGCTGAATACCCTAAAGACTTTCCAAAGATAACATCTGCTCTAGAAGGCTCAGTGATAACATAACATTTAGAGAATCAACACATAATTTCTCAGAACAGATTTACAATTTTTCCAAATTGATATAATTAATGTATTTGTGAAACTGTCTGCCAAGCTTCATGAACCATGGCAAAGTGAACTTATCCTGAACTGGTAGAATATGATTTATTTGCTTATGGTAAAGTAATTGAAGAGTGATAATTGATTTTCTCTCAATGCTTCTGGCATATGTCAGGGTTATTCTGAAGAGATTCTGGAAGACTTTGCATTATAATTACAATGTGTCAACCATATCTAGAATTTTATGAGCTATTATCATCTATTTGGGAATGGCAAACCTGGTAAATGTTGTTTAAAAAATCTGAATAACCTGAAAAAAAACACTAGTAAAAATTAGAGTAAGACCTGAACAAAATGATATCTGGGGGAAATTGTACAAGATTTCATTGAAATCTAAAGTATTTATTTCTCCTAGTCTCACACACATAACTGACATTTTGAACCAAGCCTTCCAAGGAAGAATTTTCTTGGACAGTGATTTATTATTTAAAGAGTTGTTTACTGGACAAGACAATACAGTAGTCAGTTTAAAAGCTAAACTGTACAATATCTTTGAACAGTAACTCTCTATCTACTTTTTTCACTTTTAATGATACCTGAATTTGTTCTCATGGTAAAGTCGCACTAGTTAGAATCCTTCCTCAGTACTTACTCTATCTGTATCAGATTGAAGGGACATCCTTCATCAGTTTACCTTTACTTACTGCCTTAAATTCCAAGCTATATCACCAAAGGACTTTTTGTCATCGGGGACAATTATATCTTACCAAAAGAGTTAAATGGACACTACTGGAAGAGTGTGACCTCTCTCAGAAATACAATCCACTGGTTCTTTATTCATGCATATCTTTTAACAGAATATTGAATAGCCTACTCAGCATCAGTAAACTCAAGAGAATCAGCAGTAGAAAAGATTAAGAACTCGGATCCGGATACCCTTCATCAGCAAATCTACAAGATACTGGTATTGAAAGCTACGTTCTTACTAGGTAAATTATAAGATTCTAATAAGCGTCAACTAATAGTACCATTACCCTCTCTAATATCAGCAAGTTTTTTACAGTTAGTAATTTGTTTGACAGCAATTTCTAGATAATCAGAGTTCCACAGAGAAGTTCCCAAAATTCCTGAATATACTTTTTCAGCCAGGGCATGTCATCCGAGTTTTGTCAAAAGAAAATGATAACAACATTGTCAAGGAGATCTCAATAAAGACACGTCATTGTCCTCTGAAGTATTTTGTTGTTGATGCTACTGCAAATCATTCTGCAAATCTGTGTGATCCAGAAGATTCTCTTGGGAAGCGATCTTCTAACTATGTTACAGATGCAGTGAAGTCTGATGTGATGATGGCTAAAGAGAGGCCATGCAAAAAATCTGTACGTGAGATAGAAGCCAACATACATGCTGCAAAGCAACATGGGATTCTCAGTGTCCTATGCTTCATGCAGCTAAATAAACCCTGTTTCTGGAGGAAAAAAATTATTTCTGAAGAAAAACAAATCACCCCACTGTCCTAAGTTTTGAAGGAGATGGCAATAAACAAGAGTATTTATCCACAAAAGGAAGAAAACAGGAAAACAGTTATCTATCTACATCATGCAATGTTCAAATCTATGCTATGTTTAGAATGTGTCTATTTAATATAAAATATGGAATGATTGCTCACTTAACAAGGGTTGTGCTCCAGATTTGAGTTTGTAACATCTTAACAAAAACTGAACAATGGTCAAATATCTTCTTAAAATAAAATGAACAGACACTAAACAAAGTGCACATTAATACACCCAAATCCACCTGTATACAGACCTTCACAGCAATCTTGCCACATCCTGAGGTCCAGTTTAGGAATGTCTTCACAGCTACTATATCCATGTGGGAATTCAGCCACCTTAAAGACATCATGTTGTACCCTGGTTATGTTGTCACCATTGTCACACAAAACTCTGGCAAGAGATGTCTGCTTGATCTGAGTGAGCTGAGCAGGCATGAACACACCCGGGTTCTCATACCATAACCTGTAATCTCACAGAAAAGATAAGTTTGCTAATGAAAAAACAAAACATGCAGTTTTCCAAAGATATTGCAATACTGTATTCAAAATGAAATTAATTATTCCATAAATCCTGTTCTAACTTTACATGTGTCTGAGGGAGTGATCCAGATGTCAAAATGTAAGCGCCTGGTGTCACTTCAGCCGTACCTGGTGTCATGCTGAGACCCTGAAAAGGCCCAAGTCTTCAACAAATCCTTTGACTTCTCTTCTAGTCCCATTTCTATGTCTCAGGTATCTTTGGACATCTAAAACGGCACTAGTCTATCAAGTTTAGGGTTCTTTTAAGGTAGAGGCTTAAACTACCATAGATTTCTTTCTCCAGGCAACTTTCCTATGGGTATGAAGAAATTTTGATAGAATTGCTGAGATTAGAAGCATGGTTAATCTATACCTAGTATATTATCAAGATAAGTGAGATATTGTTTAATTTGCTAAGGAATTTTTTTTCTGTAAAACTATTTTAATGACTATACTAATTCAGGGACTTATTAACATATGCTCAGTTAATTCATTATATTGAAGGAGGAAACACTGTGGTTTTGAATAATTTATTTTTCATAAATAAAGGGCTAAAAGCCTGTTATCAACAGAAAATATAAATAATACATTACTATGAAAAGCAAGCCAGCCCTTGTAAAAGAAAACATTTTAAGTTACTGTCCAGGATTTGAAAACATTTTACAATATTCTAACATAAGAATTGCTTACTGTGATTTCATTTACATCTCACAAAACTGTAAAGTTATCATTCTATATTGATACCTTTTTCCACCTATTTCAACCAAAAATAAGTAGGAGGCTCTTTAAACTTTATGAAAAATCAATAACAATTTTATACTTAACTTAGAAGAATGGTCAACAAATTTCATTTTACCTACTTTGTATTATTTTCATAAGGCATTGGACAGTGGCCAATGAATTTCCAAGTACTGGGATCAGAAAAACAGATTCTGAAATTTCCATCTTGACATGAAGTTAGGCTCCCTTCAAACATCACTCCTTTTTCCTGCACAGGCACATTTGTTTTGCATGGTGCTGGCAGCTTTGATCCTCTGCCCATTGTAAAGGCTTTTCAAAGAAGTAAGAGTTGCTTTCGTTATGTCTAATAACATTTTACTATTTGCTGGCATGTTGCTTCAAAACATTTGTATTCTTTGGACAGCAAAATTCCATTTCCTAAATATTCAATGTTTTCCAATATTTTCTAAATGTTGTTTCAGAAAGAAAAAAAAAAAAAGAGGGAAAAAAGCTTTTGCTGGAAAAATGCAGACAGACATACACAAAAAAGCAGGATCGTTATCCTGTTGTGACACAAATAGGTATTTGTCACCAGCAATCTGGAGCTCATACTGCATATATTTCTCCTTTTACTCCCTCTGCCTCCAGGCATGAGAGTTTTACGTTTCACAGCTTAATTTTTAAATAGATTTTATGTAAGAAAGTTGTTTTTAATAAAAGCATACAAAAAGACTTTTGTTATTGACTACAGAAATAAAAAAGCCTTTATACTATCTTAAGTAGCAATTTTATAACTTACATAAAGCAAATAACATTAGATAAAGTGAACCAAATCTAATTTCCTAATTCTTCTTCTGTTTCCCTTTCACTAGGACGGGACTAATCAGCATAAGACTTTCTACCCTTATGCCATGCAAAAGACAGGATTCTAGGTCACAAATTATCTTAAAATGAGGGAAATGTTGATTTTCAGATTCTGAACGAGTGTGCTGAAAGTATGCAAAGGACATCTGGCTGCTGTAACAACAGCAATGACTATTTTTTTATTTCAGGTACTGTAGAAACTGAAAATGAGAAATTGCTCATAATGTGCATGTAAAGTAATTTAAGAACAATTAACAAATTGTGTTCTTTGGGATAACCTGTCTGCTTTTAACACTCTTTTGCTGCACAGACTGCTTGTACTGAAATATGTATAGGGGTTTATATACACAGTGATACTTTTCCAACCTACGCTTAAGTAATGGAGATGGTGAAAGTGTCTCAACCACCACAATTCCTTTGCCAATAAAATAATTAAATATCAATGAAAGGAGATGAGTAACATCCACTTTTCAGAAAGGTAAGTGACTTGAATAACTGGTAGAAGGAAACTCAGCATGTGTTGGCTGTGGTGCTTTTTGGAGGTCAGTATGACATACTCACCATATAAAGTAACAGATTTAAAAAAAAAATTAATCATAGCTTCTAACAATGTTTTAAACCTGTATTCTTAATCTTTTCTTTTCAATTATATATTAAAATCATAAGTGAAAATAAAATGCAGTTTGATTTGGAAACAAGACATTGCAACTGTTATTAAGCATCCTCAATTTAAAATTACTTTTGGTTTCCATGGTATTTCAATTTACCTGTCTCCATCCCGAATACGCCTAAACTGTGTGCTTAACAGACACATCAAAGTTGGCCCCAGTCGGCTCCCTGGAACTAAGTCTTCTACCATTAGAGCAGGAAATAGGTCTATGTTCAGTGGGGAACCATACAACCTATAAATAGAAAATCACAAATATTTTACACTTACAAAATAACCAGTATGTGGTAAAACTAAGGGCAAGAGATACGAACAACTCACAGTAAAAATGACAGTGATAGTGCTACATCTTTTGTGAACAACCTGTGGGTGTATATGCAAGAAATCCTGCAATGTAGATTGTATATGTGAGTAACATCACAGGGGTCTGCAAGTCTACCCCACAATTTCCTTCCTCCTAGTAGCTTTCTTCTGATTTCTTAGAGCTGTTTCTTTTTCAGTAGCTTCTCTTTCCTGCCCCTCTGTACACTTTTTCTTTTACCGTAGCTGAGATTAATTCTCTGTCTGATTTTGTGTAGATAAGCTAGGGGTGGCAGGTAGCTGAAGACTTATTTTCAAACACTGATGCTCTAAAGAAGAACAGATTACTGGTAGTGAAGGATGTCCAGATGAAAATACAGTGAACGATATTCCTGTTTGTTTTAGTGTACGGAATGGATGGAACTGAACATGTAAATACTTGCATGAGACTGGCATTAAAGATGACCTTACACTGAAATAACATTCATATTTAACAGCATTTATAAACCCAGATAGTTCAAATTAATACTTTAATGAACACATACAGTATATATTAACTTCTTATTGTTCACAGAGATGTAAAAGTGGAGAAATTATCTGCATGTAGGAATTTTCTACATCTATTTCCTGGTACGGATGGAAGTTTCTTAAAAAATCCCTTTACCCCTTTCTTAACAAATATTTCCTTCTAGATAAGACATTTAGCTACTAATTTTGCATGCACATTTAGATAATTGATTGTTTTTCTTCACCTCAGGCTCACCTGCTAAGTTTCTCCCTGATTTCAGGATTCTTAATTTCATTTTTCAGATCTTCAAAAGTCTGAGCTGAAGAAAGATTACAGTAAACTCTAAAATCATGGTAGGGAGGAATTCCATGATCTCTGCCTCTCTGAATATTCATAGCTGCCAGATCTAAAGCCACAGTACGTGCCATGGAGAAGAGTCTTTCTGTTAATTCTGTATTGAGTAATTGTGATGGGACACGCATCTTACCAGCAACACCAAACAATCCCCTTAGAAGTGGATCAATGCCTCCTTCATTTACAATCCGAAATGGAGAGAAGAATGCCTTATGAAGAGGTAGATGGCCTTGTGGAATAGGTTCAAAGTTTTCATCCAGTCGATACAGAAAAGGATTAATGAGTGTGTGACCAAACCTAAAAGCGGCAGTTGCAAACTCATTAGTTATGCCAGAATTAACACTGGGATCATAACCCTTATATTCGCCAAGCATCTTCATGCCTACCTCTCCAAAGATCTTAGGCAGCCAGTGGCTAAATGTTATGTGTTGCATTTCTGCACCAACAATTTTGCGTGTTTCATGATATATTGTGTCACCATCCCAGTGTGGATTGAGTTTCAGTAGCTCTGTGGCAATTCTGTTGTGTTCTCTAAACCACAACGTGTGGATGCTGGTAAGACCCAGCTGTTCGTTAGAACGCTGATCACCAGCTAAAAAGCAGGGAATTGGGCTCTCATTTTCATCTTTCATACATTCTGTTGGTGGGCCAGTAGCAAATGGAAGAAGGGGCTTGCCAGATCTCTGTACGATGCCCTGTCTCAGAAGACCCCTTTGACTTGCCAAGTCTCTGATTTCTAGTGCTTCATGGTCCGAACTGCCATACACATTGGACGCATCAATGTATGAAGTCAGCTGGTTGATCTGTTCTCGTGGGTACACAGAATTCATCAGGAGAGATGTCATGCCACTTCCACAAACTGGACTGGAGCGTACGAAAAACATGCAGCGTGCACCATTTCGAACTCTGGGATCATTTGGTGGTATCATGATCGAAAAGCATGGAGGATCATTTGTACAAACTGAACTGCAATGCTGACCATCTGAAAACCTGGCCTCACTTAGGGCAGCCACGGTGAGGTCAAGGTCGTGGTCAAGAAACTGACCCCACTGCATGAGCATGTGAGTGTACTGGTCATCAGGAGTTATTGTTTCTGTTCCGATCAGAGTAGTTGAAACCAAGCGAGGCATTGGGAGTGCGTAGCCATTAGAGAGCCTCTTGGGTTCAATTCCCCGAGGCAAATTAAATCCATTTTCATAGACTGACTTTAACAGACGTTCAAAGGCTGTCAGAGAAGCGCCCCACATGGGATGCTGAAGGTTGTTGCATGTTCCATCGTGTGTCCTATACTTCTGGTGGAAGCACATATCTGAGCAGTTGTTCACTCGTCGATGGGCTGTACAGCCTGAGAGATTAGCTATCAGATTCAAGTACTGTGGGGATACAAGGTCATTATAGTGATAACCTGAAACCAGAAGAGAGACAGAGAGAAAATCAAAGACTTCATAGACTTATGGTCCCCACGGATCATGGATTTATTTGAAATGTATTTTATTATATTGCATTTCCCACCAGATTAAATGTCCCTATTGTTTAAAAAGAACAATAATAATCACATATGTCTATTAGAGCACTAGGTCATTTGAACAACAACCACTATTAGGTCAGGAGGGAACTTTGTAAAATGCCAATTCAAGTACACTTTTACAAAATGTTCACAGAAGGAGCTATTACTTATTTGGTCACTTAAAAAAGCAGAGATATTTTCAGAAATAAATGGGAGACAAATGGGAAATTTTTCCCATGTTAGTAAAAGCATTTTAAAAACTATCAGTAACATTTACACGAATTTCAAGACTTTATCTTTTAAGACTTGATAGTTCACTGAACATTACTATTTTGTTTTGCTTTATTACAGCGAAAGTTGCAGAATTTTAAGAAAAAAAATTCAACAAAAACCGCAAAAGAAAATAACCACGGGCAATATAGCTAAACAGAGGAGTGATCTCTAGGACAACGGGTGTGGAGTAACTCACATTCACATTACCCGGGACTAGTTTCTAAAGAAAACTGGTGTTTGCGTAATGCTTGGCACAGGTTTCCTCTGCAATCCACACCATTCACCTCTGGGACTACAACATACTTATCGCTTTCCTGCATTTTTTCTCTCATAGAAAAATAACATATGCAAAATATATACCATAATTCATTAGAATTATGTTTTTATAACTTCAAACTAAGGCTATGTGTTGCATATTCTCTGCTGTGGCACGACAGCATGTGGAAGGATTGAAGACCATAAGGCCTCTTAGTACAGTGTAGGGTGACTGCAAATAGCAGAACAGTCAGGCTGCACCTTGTCCATGCTACGTATTAGGAACCATTCTAAAAGTGATTTTTTCTTAGAAACATTTGGGCTTCATTTCAGTGAAAAAATTCATTAATCTGGGCTATATCTACATTATCAACTTGTGTAGACCAACAGAAATGTGTCTGTAAAGGGAAATTTTTGATGCTGAGAAAGACATCCCTACTGTATCCATTGTGCAATAGGAGCAGGTTTCCTTCAGAAAAGCTTTACTTTTTTCTCCTGGACTGAATGTGGCCCTGGACCACATTTTTCACTTAATTTGAAAAGAAACCACACTGTTCAAGACCATACCACAACTCACACCAAAGCACAGTAAGTGAGGACAACTGGGAGATTCACTTCAAATGGGCCCTGCTAATCCAAAGCATAGGCACATCTTGAGTGATTAATGGATATACAGTGTGGGTAAGTGAGGTTCCAGGATCCAGGAGAGAGCCCAGGAGGTAGAATATTTGGCAGTGTAGATGTACTTTTAGCTAACTAGGAACCATCATACACCACCATGGTTCTTGGTCTGGAAAGCTTGCAGTCAGGAGCAAAACCGAAAAAGCAGAATAAAGGCAGAAGGAAAAAAGGTAATGAGTGAGTAGACAGTGGTACTGTGTTCCCACAGGCTCATGGGGCTCCCACCATGATGGTAATCACTCAAGAATATGAACTGAATGCAGTTTTGCAAGAGGTTGGTGCAGGCTAATTGCACACAGTTGGGAAATGTTCCTTTTAGTCCTGAGCTCAGTCCCAGCGTGCCTGCAAAGACATCGACCTTCATCTTCATGCAACACATAAACATGTGCTAGACACTCTGCTGCGCTCTGCCAATATCTACAATGCAGGGCAATTTCAAACAAACAGCCTAAAGCCCCTCTTTGTCTTTGCCTCGAAAGGGACTGGATTGCTCATAGCTGCTCAGCTGGGACAGGACCCGTGCTCAGTCAGGGGATCTATGTTTTCTCAGCCCCAGGCTACATGTACTCTGAGTGGTTTACAAGTCAAAGCAAAGATATTAGAGACCTAGTGCTCACATTAGGCAAAACTAACCTGTTCTTGTAGACATACATAAATTATTTTATGGAATACTCCAGACTAGGAAAAAGAAAAATAAACCACAGAGCAAAACCAGTAAGTGCCACTGGGTAATGCAGCAAAACACACTCTTTGAGTATATTATTGATAACATATTATAATATGCTGGCTACTAGGGCAGTTTAGTTCTAAAACTACACCCAGAAAACATATCTTCTTTATAATAACACTCTTTTTTAAATGATCTTCATTCATCATGGAGTTCTTTCCTTATGATCATTATTCATGCAGTCTCTACAGTAACATTTGTCTGCTGTTGTTATCCTGGTTGCCACCCACATTTCTGAAATCAAGTTGTGAACAAAACTCGACTATGAATGTTTTGGGTGGAATGACCTTCATTGCCAATTTAAAATAAAAGGTTCAGCTTCTCTGTTTAGAAGTTCAAGTTGGAGACAACATCTCATCTATGGATTAGATGGCGTTCTGAGCAGAGTGGAGGCTGCCAAATGCCAGTCTCAGACCCTTAATTACCCCTCCCATTGTAGGCACTAACTCTAGCTCTGCTTTCTAAAAGGCTGGGTGCTGAGCATTTCCAGTGCTCAGAAGCTGGCTAGCTCAATTCACATAATATTAGCTTTTTTTTTTTTTTTTTTTTTTTTTTTAAACTGCAAGGAAGATTAATCATAGAGTCATAGAAATATTGATTAGAAGGGATCTCTTACCGAGACCAAGCTCCTGCTTGAAGCAAGGCTGTCTCCAGCACTGGATCAGCTCAGCTTGAAAACCTCCAAAGACTGAGTCTCCTCAGCCTTTCTAGATAAGTTGTTCCAGTGCTACACTGGCCTCCTGGTGAGAAAGTGTTTCCTAACATCCAATCTGAACCTTCCAAGCAGCAATTTGTGGCCATTCCTCTTGTTATACAGTCTGGCATTGCAGAAGATAATTTGGCTCCATAGTCTTTCCTTGGGATATTCCAAGATTTTACATTAAAAAAAGTCTCTGAATGTGAAATTGTGAAGTTTCTCAACTGTTCCCAATGCAAAAGTGCTAAATAACACCTTTCATTGGGCTCTGCATTTTGAAATAAAACCAAATAAGGACAAATATGATTATTAAAATTTGAGCATTAGGCTATTTAAATGAAAACAGATTTATTTTACTAGTCAAGTTTCCCTAAAAGCCAGGTTTCTATGGATTTTGTAGGGCTGAGAAGCAAGCTCTGGTTGTGAACAGAACTTCCAGTATCACAGAAAGTTGCTTGATTTTGTGTTCATTAATTTGTATTTGTATGCTTTAATGCCAATTTTTGGTAAACTTTAGGTGACTGAATTTAACTATTACAAATCCTAGCGAAAATTAGTCAAGCAATTCTCACACATTAGATGTCATATATTCCTGGTATTACATTCAATATGCTTGCATATGCATCTAATCAGAGAACCAAATTAAATTGGGTTGCTTTTATAAAACACAAGCCTTCAAAGAACTTTCAATAAGTTTTTGTGGTAAACTATTAATCGTAAATTATTTACTCAGCTCTAATAATGAGTAACAAGCTTCTTTTACTAGCAAATGTTACAGTACTCCACAGAGCTTGCAGTCTTTGGTCTTATAAACACTTGCCTAGTTCATGGTCAGAGTTAAATTTTGCGGAAGTTCAATAAATACTCAATTATAAACATCAAAAAGAATATAATAAATAAAAATATTTCCTCTAGATTTTCAGTGTAGATTTTGGCTATGTCTCAAGTCTCAAAAGCTCTCCTAAAACTCTATCATTATTTCCAAATGCTTCAGTCCTATGTCTCAAGCCTATCCACACACATATCTACATGCATTAGTTGTATATGCTCCAGCTGGACTTCATGAATTTGAATTTAGACTTCAATAACTAAAAGGTAGAAATATTAAACCTTGCATTTTTCTGCTATTTAAAAAAGCAGCAAAAACTGTATTTCTCATTACATCAGATCAGTGTTAAAGGAAATTATTAGCTTAGTTTGATACACACTTATAGAATAAGCGGCAAATAATTCTTTGAATGCTATTGTGGTACATGCAGAAACCTTGGTTTGTAAAGTATACAAATCCTTCTTGTTATATCATCTTTTCTCCTTGCCAAGGCGTGCCGGCACTAAATGGTTTTACTTAAAGAAACATGAACAAAATACTGATTATTTTTAATACAAAACAGAAAAGTCTGTTCTGCTTTGAAACAATTGTCCTAATGAATTAACCCACAGGGAATTAACAAACAGGATGCATTATGCACTTCCATTATACCAAATTTGACCAGTAGACGAATCTGAACATGAATTTCTCCCTAATATGTCAACGTGAGGAAAAATAAAAACACTCTACTTGGAGAGCTCAACCAAACTGAGTTACACCATAACGTAGCAATGTGCAAACCAAGGACTGAATTGGGCAAACACATGTATTTGGTAAAGTTTTGCAAAGTCAAATACTCCACTGATTTCAATGTAATGGTTCTGCAATTGGGACCCAGACTCAGAAAATAAATGTCTCTTGAAGTATAATGACTTAAGAAGGCAAATACACTTCAACACACAAAAATAAGGAAAAAGTACTGACTTGTTCCATTCAGGTCAACCATTAGACCATCTTGTACATGATCTTGAATAAGCTGTAATGTCCTTTCAAATATTTCCCCAGCTCTTGCTTGCTCAACAGTGTATGGATCCCTTGGGTATCGAAATAAGGCTAGCAAATCATTTGGAGAACGAGGACGACTGATAGATAATTTGAAAAAAGTAGTAAGTGTACACAAGAGTTACAAAATAACAATACTATATAAATTACATAAACGTTCAGCAACATGATTAGTACATACCTTGGTTACTCATCTCAAAATGGAAGGCAAACAAAAAAAATATATATTTAATAAAATAATAAACCATTAAACATTTATCAGCAATTAAACATTTAGTAGCCTTTTAATACACATTATCTCAGCAGAAAAACTGCTGCAGCGAATAGAGATCTCAACAGGAGTGTTTAAACAATAGGAATCCTTACACGTTAAACTGTTAGTATTCCCAGAACTAACCAGATGTTAACAATATCATTTAAATAATAAAATGGCTTCTTGCTTAATAAATGTTCCATTATTTCTAGTATATACAAAATTAATTTTGACTTCTCAATACAAAAAAAAGAAGGCGATACCTGTCAAACAGATGTTTACGTGTTGAATTTATTGCTCTGTCAACAGTCGCAATTGCTTCCACAATTGATGTTTGTACAAAAGGATCTCCATTTCGGCTGACATTAGGGACTATAGAAAGAGGAATTTTGTTATTGCAAAAATGGCCACACACAAAAAGATACTTCTGTAAAACAGAGTCTAGACACGACATCATTTCAGTTGTACAAAGTAAACCCCTGTTCTTTAAGCATTAGATCGTCCAAATATAAAATTCTTAACCATTTTGGAATTCTATCAAAGCATATTACAGTAGTGCAAAATTCATTTAAAACAGAAGTTAATGTAAGTTTAAAAGTCAGCTTGCTTATAATTCTAAAACAAAATAAAGTGAAGATAAATGCATACAGTGTTTAACTGTCCATTAATTAGTTCTACAATTTAAAGTAAAAATGACGAAAGAAAAAACGAATTATTATTAAGGGTTTTTTTCTGGTGTGGTGTATTATCAGTTTTCAGGTGATTATATCCTATGACCTATATCCATTGAAATCAATGCAAGTGTTCCCTTTGATTTCAATTAGTACTGAATTAGTACTGAATTCAATGTCAGAATTTAAAGGGTTTACAGGAATGTGTTACAAGTGGAAAATATTGACAGACTTAGTTTGCCTTTTAAAACACATGCATCACAGACATTCAAAAAGATTTCACAAAAAAATGAATAAAACACAAAAAAACAAAATTTAAAAAACCCCACAGAATTATATATATTCCCAAATAGCTACAGTAAATTAACATTGCTCCTCTCCTGAGCTTAGTCAAGTAAGCAACACACATTAATTTTAGAGAGCTATAAATATTATATTTATGTTGATCACTACTTTGTTTTCTACTTTAAAATTATCTAGCTTTTTAATACTACGTTAAAAATCACATGCTTAAAAGCTATTTAAGAATTCTGCATAATACTGGAAACTCACTAATGCATAGGCCCATTCATCTGCCTTTTTATACAGTACTCAGTTGCAGCTGGATGTTTGTACAATGTATCTAGGGCTAGTAACCTCCCTTTCAGTCTAAACCAAGAACTACCAGATCCAGGGGCAACAGCTAACAATTTCCAGAGTGTGTTTAGATTGGAGAAGTCACACAGGAAGAAGGGTAAAGTAGGGAAAAAATCCAAAGCAAACACACTGGAATAAAATCAGCAGATGTACAAAATCAGCTGACATAAACACGGTTGTTTGCAAACTTTTCATGACTTTTTTTTTCTTTTTTAGGCAGTATTTCATTAATCCCTCATGACTGGCAGCTTAGGCTGTGTCTGTATGAGTTTCAGAGTCTAGACCAGGGTAATCAAACTTAACCAGCTCTACTGTCAAATAGAACAGTCCCTGGCACTCTACAGCTGCAGCTGAAGCCCCTTTCTCTGCCCTGAGTTCAGCTGCCTTGGGCTGCTGACAATATGCTCCCAACATCCAAAACAAGGAGACCCTTTCCACAGTGCCTAATGGCAATAGTCTCTGATCTGTCCTAATTACCAACTGTCCTCCTTGCTTGACAGCTTCATTTTCATAGCAACCATACAGAAACATTATCAGATAAGCCTCTTATTTTAAGGAGAAATACCATGTACAGGTTTGCTACCCTCATTTTAGTTGTTTTAGAGAGTGTTTGTGTGCCATGAACCATCTTAACACTGCAACATTACAGATTGTAAAAAATCCGGTGGCTGTTTACCTTCCCTAGTGCTGTCTACGATAGACGTAATCTCGGTGTTCACTTTAGATACGTGTTTTGCAGAGCTATGTTTCCAATTAATAGTGCACGTGGGCTGAATCATAAACCTTGGTCAGATGTTAACTATACTGTACTTTATTTTTGTTTAGACTATTTGCTGCCAGTAGTTCTCTTTTTAGACTGATAAATATTAAAAGTTAAAACTTCCTGCAAGCCTTTCACACAATACCCTTTTTTTTGGGGGGGGGGACCGGCAATTTTTTTAAGCAACGAAAACATATACCACACACATCCTGCCTTACACTTAATCCAGAGACTTTTACAAAACAACAGAAAAGGACAGAAGAAAATGGCAAAAGAAAAGCATCTTTAAAATATTATCAAACATGGCCAGCAAAACCTGCCCCCCAGCTTCTACACACTTGCCTTTATTCTGTCTCAATGTTAAGAAAAGATTTTTATGCATTAGGAACATTCATAAAACATTAACTTTGTTTGAAAGAAATGTTGACATGCAAGTTTTTAGGCATTTCTGGCTATGTCATTATTAATACTATCCAACTAACAAGTATCCAGTACTTATAATCTGTTCACTTGTCCTCCTTGCTTCTCTTGACAGCTTCATTTTTATAGCAACCATAGAGAAACAGTATCTGATATCCCACTAGTTTTAAGGAGAAGTATCATTTACAGTTTCAGAGTGAATGCAGATTAATCAAGGGTAGTTTCATTAATTTTAGGTTTATTAATGCTACAGTTTACAAGAAAAATAACCACATTACAATTAAATACTGCAGATCAGCTAGCACCATGTTTTGTAGTTTGCTAATTTCAGCAGATGAGAATGAGCAGTTGACACCTGCACTAAGTGAATGAAACTGGTTTCTATTGGGGTTATGTTCAACTCATGGTTTCATTTTTCAGAGCTCTTACTGATTTGAGATCTGGCTAATCTTTTTTTAAAAAAAAAAAACAAAAAACAAAAAACAAAAAAAATTTTTTCTATGCATCTCCAGAGTAACCAAGATAAACTGATTTTTATGGACTTTATTTCATTCACAGACTTCATATTTGTAGATGAAACCTTACTGAATGATTCCCAGTCCTGCAATTTTTCTCTCAGAAATCATCTTTACAGATTGAAGAAATACTATTTTTGATAGCAGAGGGGATGGTCTACTAAAAGCAACTTAAGCCAAGGAACATCATAGTTTTATTGATACCATGTGATTGACATGATAGTAATCAATACTTTAGAAAAATCATTGATATATATTTATGAATTTGTAAACAAAATACAGAACATCAGACATAACACTGGGAAACAATATCCAATATGTTAAAAAAATCACTGCTTAATACTCATTTTTCAATGATACAAAAATATTGTGTCATATTTTCTACTGAAAAAAAAAAAACCCACACAGTTTCCTTAATATTTTCCATCAAAATGAGTCTGACAAATCAGCAGTTTTACTCAGTAAGTCCGAAAAGCATTAGGGTCAATCTGTGTAACAAAGTTATTTCCTTAGCCTCTTTGGCTGCTTTATTACCAATTATTATGTGTTAATAATTGATAACTATTATTTGCCATTATTACTTTCAAATAATTAGAATAAGCTCAAATATTCTCCTTTTCTTTCCGTTTTCTTCTTTAGCTTCTTAAGATCATTATGACTTTCCTGAATTCTTTCACAATGGTTGCAGCCTAATTTTCAGTGCTGTAAGTGCCCCTTTAAAGACACCATAGGACTTTTTGTCAAGATTAGACTCTGTGTTCGACTAGCAAATTCTAATAGGTCCAAATAATATCTCAAGAGGAAAGTAGTATGACTAACTGGAGCCCAAAGCATTGTTTCTTTTGAAGCCTAACTCCTAAAGACATTTTGGTTGACATATTCCCATCTTACATCTGTGCAGATAGTTGCCTGAATTAAATGAAGAAAAAAAAAAAGAGGGGCTTATGGGAGAAAAGGAAAAATATGAATAAAAGAAAGAATTTAACATTTGATTAACTTTTTTGCATCTTACAAATTAAGCAGTTAGACTAAAACTAATCATCTAACTCATACCTCTGATTCATACACCTTACCGTTAACACTAAGCACCATACTAACAGAGGAGTATCCTATGGTATTCCGGGCAACACATTCATATCGACCTTCATCAGCTGTTCCAACATCACGAATGGTAAGAAATCCCTCTGGACTAACATGAAATTTTCCACTCTCAGTTACCTGTACTCCATCCTGCAGCAAAGCACAATGTTCAGTTATTCTAAACACTCTTTGTTTTCAAACCTGAATTTTTGTCTTCTCTTATTTTTACATTTTATTTCAAATTTCTATTTTGTATGCCAAGATAATAGTCAAATAGATTTAGATAAACATATAAAAAACTCACACATTGTTATGTTGACAGGAGGACTTGCATGTACTTCTAAACTGTACAGTGTATTTATTTACTTTTAAAAGTACTCAGTATTATAAATCAAAGTATAGCTAAAGGTCCTCACCACATAAAATTTAAGACCCAAAAATAAGATAGCACCTCTTGAGAACATATATATTTAATTTTACTCAAAATTAACCAACTAAAAAAGATCTCAAGAGCTTTATATGTATCAATTCTTCATGTGCTATGCTTTCAGAAGCTATTTAAGTACATTAAAGTACATTTTCTAATGCTTACTAATTGAAGATAGCAGAAGATAATCAGGAAAATGGAAGATCAATATTAGCAACCCATTAATTCACTGGTAGCTCTGCTAATAACTCTAACTAATAGTTTGATATCACAATTATTGCACCAATGGAAATCAAAGCCCCAGAGAGGTTACCAAAGAGTTACCAAAACATGTCCTGGTTAAAGTGTCAACCTAACAGTGTCAAAGGGCTCAGCAATACGGTATTTTTTACTGCTTTGTAACTATAATATCATTGAAAGTATGAATATTAATAGGATATTCGGACAGAACTGTCACTAAAATACATAGGCCTTTTAAGGCCTACATTATGAATTTTAGCTGGTCTGTATACTGATTTGCATGACTATATATATATTTTTGTTATGTATATAAAATTCAGGTTTGGTATCCATATACATGCTCTGTATTAAAGAAGATTTGCTGATCGAACTTCCGGGAACGTTTTCAGACACCAGAGCAAGCAATAATTTGACAATGTGCACTTTAAATAGCTAGTTATGAAGAGATGGAAAGGCTACTGCCTTTCTGCAACAACCAAACAAATATCTAGTACCTTATTCCATGTAATTACTGGCTCCGGCTCTCCTTGAGCGCTGCACGGGATCTGCACGTTTGTGCCAACCTCCACTGTCATGTCACTGGGAACACTGGCAAATACAGGAGTCACTAAAAAGCAGATGATACATTGACAAGGCATGAAATACAACTTGTGCAAAAGACGATCTAAATAGAGGTCAGCACTCTATTTTTTTCAGTTACCCAACATTTCTTAATCTATAACCCTATTCTCTCTGCAAGTTTTTAGTTACTCATAAGTTTGTCTTAAAGATAAAATTCCTTATTCCTGATGTCTGCTTCAGGCTGATTTTTAAGTAGTCTTAACTTCTAACAAAACAGGCTAGTAGTTGCCAAAAACACTTAAGTTCCATAAATTAAAAGCTCTGAAAAAAATTTCTGTGAATAGGTAAATCTGAACAAAGTCACCAGAATGAATACCCCATCAACTTCTGCCAATTTTTTAAAGTTTTAATTTTTAAAATATTTCTCAGATGATAAAAGCAAAACTTTCCACAACACATTCAACTGTGATTCCCCCAGCCCAACTGGGGTGGGGTGCTGAGGTGCTAAGCCTTCACAGACCTCCTACCCCCCTGACACCAATGAGCCCTAGGCCTTAAAACATAAAAAAATCACCTTCAATTTTCAGGACACAGGGTATACAGTTACCTAAATCCAGTGTGAAGAAAATCAATATATTTTTTAATCCTAATTTCCTTCAAATCTGGATTGACATCCAACACTCAGATATCATCATGAGAATCACATACAAGATTATGAAGACACTAAAAACTGTATTTCTGCTGTAACATATCAGTATTTTGCGGGGAGTGGGAGGGGGCTGTGCTTTTACAGAGAACTATTTGGCCAGCATACATTTATACTACCAACCAAATCTGGCCCTGGTGTTAAATTGTTTGTACGCAAATGGCTATCAAGGACCAGAAACCATTTCAAATAAGGCATCCAGAGACAGGCATCTAGCACTGGGAGGTAAGAGAGTCTGGCTCTGTGGATGTGAGCCATGTCACGCCAACAAACAGACCTGGACCATTAATCTGTATTCATTAATACAGACTTAGCCACAGTGACTAGGCATTCCTCAGATGAACAGTCCTTTTGTTAGAAGCCCAGAAGAAAAAGTTTTATCTTCTTGCACAACTGAAAACAGAATTGCAATGAATATATGGAGAGCTCCAATCTCAGGCTGCATATGCAGCCTTCAATCTTGTATTTACTACCTTTTGGTGACTGGAATTTGCCACCCGAGTTACACAAAAATAATTTTATTAAACTTTACTCAAGTTCAGAGAAGTTTAATGCAGCTGGAAGGCTATAAACTGTTTAAAATTGAGTTTTCTTTTATGGAATTTTAGTCAACAATTTTATACAACTGAAAAAAATCTCGAGTTTGACAAATCAATCTCCCAGTACTACTTTTAACTAAGAAAAATCAGTGGATTTTTTTCTGAGAAACATCTAAACTCAGGAAGACATTTGAGCCCCTTTCACTAAAATACTGTTTAAAATGAGGTCACTAACAAGAAATGCTTTGAATTAAATGTTTAGTCTCCTTCAATTTAGTTAAACACCAAAGTAACTAAATTATAAATATTAATATGATTTTAATTAATCCTAGAAGTATCTTACTTAGAATTTACTTGAAGAAAAGCATAAGAAAAATGGAGTGTTTTTTTTTTTCCTGTGTCAACTTATTTTAAGTATAAGAAATGACTTTTCATTGTGAAGATCATTCTGCTGTTTTAAAATAAAGTGTTCTGTCTCTGGACATCAAAACATTATGTTAATAACACTACTTAGTCAATAGCATAGAGTCTTATAAGAAACTAGTCTTTTCACAAAACAAAATACTTTCCCAAGCATAGGAATACTGTCATCCACAAAGCAAACCTCCTTTCTTTACAAAAAAGAGTAGATCAGATAAACCTCTTTCCCAGAAGACAGACTGTTCTAAAGGAATGATACTCTGTACAAATACTTATAAGTATCCATACGTGTTATTTATTAAAAACCACTTGGAATCTAAAAATAGATATACTCAGAAATAATGATCAGAAATGTGAAATGTTAGCAATACCCTGAACAGCAAGTTTTCTAAACAGCAGAAGATATAGCCTCATTCTAACAAGCTTTTATCAAAAAAACCCATGTTTAGTTGTAAGCTTATGTAGTCTCCAAATGACTTTGAACAAAGTCTGTCAGGCACACTGTCCCACATGCTCAATTTATAAAAACTAATAAAAGACCTTATAATTCAAAACCAGCAACTTAGAATCATTGTAAAATGCAGCAAAAGTCCTGAAGAAAAACTCAAGCACTATTCAAGCTCTTTTTCAAAAGCTTTTTTAATTTTAAACAAATTCTAAACTACTTCATACTAACATTTTGTGTCATCAAAAATAATTAATTCTCAATCTTACACTTTAGGAAAAAAAATAAATCAAACACAGTACTCTGTATTTACGTGTAAGCTTCAATGTTGTTTGTTTTTTTTTTTTCCCAGCAGCTTGTACATGGAGAACATACCCCTAGGCTGTACAGTCAGGTATACAACAATTCGTTGAGATCCGATAATGTTGACAGCTTGGCATTCATACTGTCCCTGGTCATGCAGAGCAACTCTGGAAATCCTTAGGGTTCCAGAGGATAGAACTAAGTGTCTTCTGTCAACAGACAACTGGCCTCCTGAAACACAGAGCAACAGCATTTGCTATTTATATCAGTGCAGAACAAAGTCCCTTTGTGTCAGAAAAAGGGAAATCCAGAAGATTTTAAATTTGATAAAACGTTGGAAAAAATTAGTCTTTTAAAAAAAAAGTTTGAAACCTTTACTTCTCAGAAGATAAACACGCAAAGCAAACAAAACATACATATGCATACAATCATAATCCTGATCTCTTCTCTGTTTGTGGTAGAAATAAATATTTTCATTTAAGGAGCATGATAAAGCATCTGAATGAGAAGGCGTCATAAGAAGAACGCCAACAGATATTACTGTTCATGTCATATTATTGCCATGTGTGTAAGACACAATTCATCTCATCTGCCTAGGCCGTCTAGAGAATCCATAGAAAAATACATACAGCACTGAAAAAATGGAATATAATAAAAATGAAATAAAAGGCACATCAGTGTCTGTACCCCATTCTTCCTTTCTGGACATTTCTTTGATTGGAGCAATCTTGGTAGAGGGAGAAACATGGACAGTATCAGCATCAAAATGATCAAGAGTTGTTAAAAATCTGCTTTATCTACCATAATTTAGAATTTCCTAAGGGTTGTTTTGCCTGCTAAAGCTATTTCATTTGATTCAACTGGAATATTTACTTACTGATAAAACATCCGCTACAGTATTTCTTCCTGCTGGATTTGGCTTAATGCCTTTACGGCCACAACCTGATAAAACAGTCAGCAGAGTGCACCCCAGTGTTCCTGTCAACCCACATTAAGTGACAGAAATGCAGTTATACTGATGCCAGTTACAGGTTGGACTGTTCTGGTTTCTGAAGAGAGCACATTCCACCTAATTTCAGATCTCCAGTTAATGACAGTCATCTCCATTTCTTCTGCAGTAAACTGGCAGTGATAGGTATTGCCACATGTGATTTGTCTCATATTTCTTAAACATTTATTATTAGGAAGCTATTATGGAGACATATATTTTAGTGACTCTTTTTTTACTGAATCATGAAAAATGCTTGGGCAGCTAGCTTCTGTGGGACACCTTGTCTCTTCTAGCCGAAGCAGAAAGAGATGAGCCCTGTTTCCTTCAGAGACTTAAGCATCTAAACGAATACATGCAATTCCTTTCAATGCATGAGCGATTCCAAAATGACACCTAAACTATTCTAGTAAAAATAAAAGTAAAAACGGAACATGCTTACCTCCTTTAGTCCAGGCAATAACAGGCTGGGGATAGCCTTGTGCTTCACAAGGGAAGTCAACAGTTTGTCCCTCAATCACTGTTTTGTCTTGAGGAGTGACAGTAAACTGAGGTAGAGCTACAGAAGAGAAAATAAACTGGTTAAAAAAAAAAACAACTGAAAAATGCACAACTGTCTGAAATTACGCACTGTTTCCTGTGTGACTTGAATAGCTCATATTGGTGGGAAAAGAGATGTTAATGGGACTCTTTTATATTGTGACCACTATAGGACAGAGAGTTAGGGCAGCCACTTGTGCAACAGGAACATCTCTCTCACTGGCCCTGGTGTCAGTGAAGGCCTCTGGGATCTACTGCAATAGATCCAAAATAAGAGGTACGGTAAGACTTGTAGAATCAAACACAAAGTGTTCCCTGGATTAAAAATACCTTTTCTCTTTCTCTCAGAAAATCCTCAGCTAAATTGTGAAGAAAATGCAATGTAGTCAAAACCATCCTGCGCTGCTTGTTTTCTTCTTTACGCAAAAGGAAAGCAATGAGTGGACTGTGGCCTGATTTCTGCAGTAACATGATGGCATTATCAGCGTGAGAAGTAATTTGTTCAGCTCTCAAAACACAATCATCCATTGGTGAATAATAAATGAACAAATCACATGGACAAGTTGTTTTGTATAGCTTTAAAAATTGAACTCATTAACAAAGCATTTGCAACCTAAACTGTTTGCCAACTAGAGATCTTAACATTAGAACAGAAGCAAACTTAAATGTAAAGGTTACTCAAAATGTTTTGCAAATCAAAGTTGCAGCATGAAAACATTTGCAAAAAATATTCTCCATATATATAGGAGGCTTTTGATATATTGTTCTAGAAATACTTTATATTCATACTATTGACATACAATACCAAAATTATTGCGATCACAGTAAGTTAGAGTATTTCGACTTTTGTTTTGCAGAAAAGCTATACTAACGCCTCAGCTGGCAGATAGTTTCCATGAAACTCAGCAGAAAATGTTTCCACATTCACTGAAGTGTCTACAAAAGAAAGGCAGCACAGATCTGTACTTGAAACTCCATTTCTAGTACTCCAGACACAAATTCTGATCTCTAGGATTGCTGCCTGTTGCAGAAAAAATGTAATCCCCCACAAATTTGACACTGCATGTTTATTCCTACAGGCAAACAAAACATAATAAGAAATAAACATTTCAAAACATCAATGATTAACCTCTGAGAATAATCAATGAAACTCAACTTTCAGAGAATTAGTATATAATATGTTACTCTGAGTGAAATGTACAGCAACTTCCCTATGGACTACACTAGAATAGTATAAGTAAAAGAAAAAACTTATGATTTTAGTTTGGCTCAGACAATTCAGAAAAAAGACAAAATCGCACAATTTAAAGTAATATACTCTTCCTAATATGTTTTTCAGCATGTCACTCCTAGTTTAACGTTACTCACCTTGGACTATGATGTACGCAGTCGCATGGATATTATCTATGCTGTTAGTTGCAAAACAGGTATACTCGCCACTGTCCTCCTGCTTCACATTTTGTATGTAAAGTCCTCCTGATGGAGTTATTGTGACACGAGGGTCACTTGGTAAAGGGGTTCTGTCGCCTTTGGTCCAGGTAATTCGCGGCTGAGGGTGCCCGGTTGCGCTGCACTCCAAGGTAACACTCTCTCCAACTAGCACTTCGGTATTTTGCGGGTGAATCACAAAACTTGGCCGGGCTGGGAGAGAAGAGCAATGCCTAAATATGACTTTCAGCTCACATAGCACTAATTTAGCTGAATATTGCAATAGCTTGGGGAAGCTGGGGGTTTTTTAATACCTTTCTTCCAACATAGTTCTAATCTTGGTGCAAACTCTGCCTCGTTTTAAGCCTAATCTAGCTGCAGACATTTATAAATATCAATAGATAAAAATAAAAGCTCATATAATTGCACTGATGTTTTTTCTTAACTCCCGTTAAAACAATTTTCAAACATTTCCTTCCGATTTGCTGATCTTTATAAAGGTCTATTCAGAGGCATAGACACTGAGACCCAGAAAACACACTGGCTAAAAATTGCCAGAAGTGAACAAAAAGACAAAACTGATTAAGCTACACTTTAGTAACTTTTCCCAAGTACATGTGTGCTTTGCAGTGATGTTTTACTTGATGCTGAGTGTCAAAACAAAATTTTCTCACAGCAAAGTTTGGAATTTAAAAACACTACAGTCCTGGACAGGAATTTAATGCTTGCAAACATGAAGCACTGGCTAGACAGAGATTCAGGCTAAAAAGCTCCTGAGCAAGGATGGCTGCACAGGGTGTGCCAAAGCTTTCATGAGTGGCCTGTTCAGAAGCTTGTGGTTTTCAGGTATCCAGAGGGAACATTATTGCACTGAGCAACATCGCAATGCAACAGCCTCTTTTCCTAAACCTTCTACAAACAGCCTACACAGCTATCATCAGAATTGCATACTACGATAAAGATATTAACTAACTGGCTGATTTTTTGTTCTAGGGATATTATAACTTCATGATCTAGTTCTTAAGATGCCCAAGCACAAGTAATCTACATGTCAAGAACATACAAAAGCCAAAGGATCTTATTTTTAGCAATCTTATTATCAAAACAATTCTCTATCTGAATGCAAAATTCAGACTTGATGTTCTTTACCTGGTGACTCAAAGTATCTAAGAGTAACTTCCTGAGTTTTCACTTCTCCAGCCACATTTTTTGCCATGCACTGGTAAATGCCTTGGTCTGTTTCTTGAGTATTCTGAATCATTAACGTGCCATCATCTAGCAAGTTTAGACGGGAATCTTCTTTCATACTGAGCTCATTACTGTGAAGAAAAGAATCTGCTGGAGTTAAACCTTTAAATCACAAGCACAGAAAACTGCCAAATAAAACCCAAAATTTATTACCCAAAACAACTTGGGGAAAAAAAGTTTTACTCTGTTAAGTAAAATAATAGAACTTTTAGTTTTCTCCTAAAGAGAAGAGGAAGAGGAAAAACAAAAAATTAACCAATTTTGCTTATGCAAGTATTACATCTTCAAAATGAAAAGCCAAAATTTTTTTATGAGTAAAAGCTTACAGGGAAAAAAGTGAACAAAATACACATATCTGGTCTCATTTTCTTTTAAGGCTGTTCTAACTAGCAAAACAATTTAAAATGTTTTTCCTGGAAGTATACAATATAAGTTCAACACTCAAGATACTTTCTACTAGGAGAGGGGTTAGTTGCTATAAAACCATCTTTGTGCCAACCTCTGTCTGGATTGCTCGAGGAGCACTAATGATAATTTGCATAATTATAATTTATACTGGTTTGAAACATAAGTGAAGATCAGGTCTTCAGGCTATGTCATGGATACATTTCTGTGATATTAACTAAGGACAGTTAGGGGTTTTTATTAAAGGAACTGTTTCTCACTCCATCCCTCACTACATGATGAGGAAAGCACAGACAAGGGATGGGATCTCACCCCCTACGTCCAAAACCCAGCCTGACTGCTGATTTATTCAACATACCGCTCAACAGGTCAATGGCTTTTGACTGAAATCTTGCCATATTCAACTACCTTGCAAAGAGCTTTGCTCTCATTCATGCAGCCAGGAAACAAGCCAGAGTCAATAATCCCACACCCCAAGCTCAAATTTCTTCTTAAAACTCTTTCATATGTGTATTCTGAATACATGTTTTCTTTGTTTATTATAAAAAGTACATGAGCCAAAGAAAATTTTAATGAAATAATTATACCATCCAAGTTCAAGGCTCTGACTTGACATACTCCATAAACGCTGTACCCTTGCTGCACATGGGGTTCTCACTGACATCAGCACAAAGCTACAGAACTCTAGGACTTTACGTTGTTCCATTTTATCAGCAACGAACAACCTAAAATGGTTCATTTGCTAATATAAAATGTGAGAGAATATATTTTCCAGATCAGGGTCTGCATTTCTATAAGAGCATTATTAAGCCACAGTCTGATTAATCCAGTGGTAAACTCACAATTCATGTGTCCATCATAAATTCATATCAGTTTAAGGGGGAGCAACATGCTGCCATGTGGCTGGTTCAGTTGTGCTGTGCCCAGTGCTGCTGGAGGGATCGAGGCACTGGGCAGAGCTCGAGCAGCCACTCTGCAGTGGGCTGGCCCTTGGGCTGCTGAAAGACACGTCCTTTATAGGTCCTTCCCTTCATCCCCTAAGCAGTGAGGAGAAGCAATGGAGCAGGTTGCCCAAAGAGCTTGTGCCACCTCCATCCTTGGAGGCTTTTAAGACCCAACTGGATACCTGCCCTCCGTGTACTGGTCTGGGGAGCCTGGAAACTGACATATCTCTCCTCTCCTGGAATGGAGCTACACCTCAGAGGAAAGCTGCCTCCAAGGAGCTGGGGCTCAGGGAAGACCTCCTCTGAAACCTAACTCTTATCCACCTGGAGTCCTTTAAAAAAGTAGCTTTTGCTCTGCCTCAAAATGTAATGCAAACAGACCTGCACAGAGTATGCAAACACTAGCTAAACCCACAAACTGCACGTGCAACATGTCCATATTGGATTACCTGATACTTACATACAAATGATTTACAGTTTTACAGGTGCGAGCAACTTTGCAGGTATAACTACAGTTGAAAATCTTACCAATAATATTATAGTCATAAATTAATATTTTCTAAAGTTATCATCTCTTAAGTGTTTAGAATTACTAATAAAACAGGTATGGGCCATTATTACTTCATATACTTCTTTCAATTATAATATGTTTCTGCTGTAACTATTCCATATACTAGCATGTAATGCGTGTGGACATGCACCCAGAAATGTACACACACCCAGACAAACATATGTACATCAAGATTCTCTCTTCCTCTTTTAAACTTACTTGTTTCGAAGCCAGATAATTTCTGGTTTAGGATTGCCTTCAGCTCTGCAAGTGAAGTACACTGTATTCCCTGAGGTAACGTCCACATCCTGAGGCTCTGATGTAATTCTTGGCCTCTCTGTATCAACAATAAAACGTATAAGGAACTCTTACTTGTTTTAAAACTACTAAAGAATGGTAAATAAAAAATTTTCCATACGCGTTGTAGAAAAATATTTTTCACAAATGTTTTAACTTAAAACATTTATACGCTTAATCAGGATTAAACACACTTTTCCCTATGCAAAAGTGACTGCGGGCTTTCTGACCTCCTCCATTGTTCCTTAGGACCTTTTAGCAGACTGGATATGGATTGTGCAAATTTGTATCAGGTTCTAAAGTAGCTGTTTTATTTATTTGAACAGAGGCTGAATTTGCTTATGAAGGAAAAACTTCAAAGCAGCAAGCACAAGTGCCATTTAAAATAACTTCCTCTAGATAAGTATCAGTGCTTAACCTGCCTCCTACAGAATAATTTGTCCAGCTTGCTTCCTGCAGTTTCCATACTCAGGCTCCTTAGATGTGCAGAAAGCTGGTAGGATGACACCTGAATTATTCTTGCACCAAATCCCCTTTTTACTATCTTTTACAAGAACCTTGTAGACGCTTATGGTCATAATTCTCATGATCAGAATCATATCCAATACATAACCAAAAGGACAATTTACTTATTTTATATCTTGGCCTCGTCATGTGGCTGGGCAGGCAAATGCCCATAGCTTGATGAGAAATCTGTATTTTGATTTTGGAACAGAAGAGGAGCAGGGCCGAGCACCAGGGTGCCCACAGGGCCAAGCCTTTGCACACCTAAGCAAAAGGAATACAGACGAACAAAAGGATTATAATAAAAGTGATTATCCATTAATCCTTCAGTGACAGAGGATTTCAGTGTCTGTGCAGGGCACTCCTTGTAAGTATAGCTGAGTAAAAAAGAAATCCAGTGGCCCAACCCCGATTCCAATAATATCAACAAGAGTTTTAACAGTAAGTTCTGTGAAATCAGGAGCAATTCTGTACAGCTTCTTTCTTCCCTTTCCCTTGTACAGCGTTAACAATATTAACAATAAATAATAAACAATAAATAAATAAACAATATTAATGTAATACCAGAGACCCTAGTTGACAATCCTTTTATGATCAAAACTGAAATATAAAAAGGAAAAATAAACTCTTTCCGGATAATCACATTTAGTTCCTCAAGGAGAAATTTCAAACATGGCTATATTTGTGTCATTAAAGATACGCTGAGGGGTAAAAGCAGTCAGTTCTGTGGGAAGCAGACAAAAACTGGGAAGGAACACAGGGAGATTTCTGGAAATAACCAATATTGACCAGAGGTGATCAGCGTTATTGAAGAGAACAGAACAACAAATTCTAACAAAACAAAAAAAACCACAGTGTAGGTACATTTAACATGTTAAAGAAGCCTGCAGGAAGTGGCAAACCCACCACAGTTAAGTTCTTCTGGTGTTATCGTGGCCACTGATCTTCCCTGGATCCTTCGTGGATACTCACAGGTAGCTGCTGCTTGAGCATTACCCGACTCTGCGTACGTCTTCAACAGCTCTGCCAGCCACAGGATTTCACAGTCACAGTGAAGAGCATTTGAATCCAAACGCCTGCACAAAACAAGAAGCAGCCACAACACCTGTTAGCAAGCTCTGACTATTTTGTTAGGATCAAAATGGTTCTGCAATACCAGCAGTGCCTTTATCTGTGAATACAGGCATGGGGCAATATGGAATACAGGTGACAGTTACTTGCTTATACGTATTCTGGTAGTCTTTGTTACAAAAACGCGTATTATTTTTACTGCATGGGTAGGACTGTGTGCAACATAGCAAGCATCTAAACAACGTTTCTCTTTTATCCCCAGCATTCAGTGAATAAATCAAGTTTTATTTAGATGTTACACAAACTTTGCTTAAATAAGGAACTTATACCATTCTCCCTACATTTTTTTCTGTTTAATACTTATTACTGTAGTAACTTCTAACAGCTTAGTAACAGCTAACCTAACATTTTTACAACTTCCTATTTTGCTGATCAGGCAACTGAGACAAAGACCCACAGTTTTATTTAAGCATTAAGCTCTCGCTGAGTTCAGTGGGTCAGTAACTCCTGCTTATTGCAGAAAACAAGAACCCATAAATTCTGTTGACTTTCTTTCCAGTAGTGGAGGGCCTTGTTACTATGTGGAGCACTGCACTTTCTAGTGGAGGGCCCTGTAGGCAAAAAAACCATTAAGTACAGAGATCTGTACCATTAAATATAGCTATACATAAATTGGAAATAAAGTTGCATGGCAAAGCAACCTCAATTTGGTATATCTTTGGGCGTCATAAAATTTTGATCATTTTGTCTTTTAGTAGTTTTTTCAACCTCTTGTACAAATGCCCAGATATTTTTTCTTCCCTGTTCTCCTACGAAAAACAGGCAAGAACAAGCAAAACTATTTTACAAGCTATTGTACAAATGTCTCCCAGTATATCAGATGTTATTGGTAGAATTTAAATCCGGAACATGAACGTCACAATGTGACCTTTAGGGATAAGCTGTCCCAAGTCAGAAGACACCAGGTCAGTCTAGCCCCGCATCCTGTTCCACTCATAGCCACTATTAAAACTCCCCTTTACGTAGGTATTATGCGAAGAAGAACCTCTTTCTGTTTGCTTGAACTCCACAGGACTTTAAGGGAGGTACGAGTGAAGCAGCTACTATGGAAGGTGCATTCATCATCAAAATTCACTTTATTCTGTCTTTTGCCCACAGTTAAAGGTACGGTTTCACAACTGTCCTAAACCAGCAGTGCTGCAGGACCATCTTCTTGTTATGCCCCTTGCAATCTCTTTTCCTAGTAGAGCTGGCGCTGTGACTTGCTGCACAGCACACCCTCAGCAGTCCTCCCGGAAAGGGGGGTATGCATGCATGACTGCCTTTCTCAAAACAGCAGCCCTGGATAATTTAAAGAATGTTTATCCTATATCAGTGAAGATCCAAAGTGAGGGATAGAAAACGCTCTGAAAGTTACCTTACTATGGTACTTCTATTAAGTTCAAGTTTTCAAATGCTACTGAGGGATTAAGCCTCTAATTTTCCAAGTTAATGGCATTTCAAGAATAACTGGCTTCTGGAGTTGCTTTTGAAAGTACAACTTATATTTTTAAACCACCGAGCACCTTTTTATAACCATGTTTTTATCATCAGGTAAGGACAAGTAAAACAATTAAAAGAAAATACCAAAATAATCAAATATTGAAAGAGATCATAGAAGGATCACCCAGTGAGACATAGACAAGAGGGGCAAAAAAAAAAGCCAAAACCCAAAAAACCCCAAAGAAGGATCCATGTATATTATGGAGTCTACAAAACAAGACTGTATGATTACACATAATTCCAAGACAGGAAACAAACAAAAGGATTTAGTCAGTCACTAAAGATGGTAGAATATGAAGCAATGGTCTCAATCTATGTACGTAAACAACAGGAGCACAGCTTAGGAAAAATTATTTAATATTTAAAACAATTACACAATGAAAGGCATTTGCAAGGAAGATAAATACTGCAAGATGTGATACAGTACAATTAGATTATTTAAACTTTCTTTAGTTCAATAATAATTCAATTTACTTACAGTCTCTTCATAGATTCTAAGTGACTAAATGTTCCAGGAATCAAATGAGCTATTCTGTTGTTATGCAAAAATCTGTTAAAAAGCACAAAAATATGCATGTAATAATTCAGATTTTGAGACATACTCATTTCATTTACATTCTTCTGAAAGTCCTTTAAGAGAAAGTAATTTTACAAAATAAAAAAAAAAATTGAACCTTTTTCAGCAATTCATTGGCTGCTATTTTTTAAGTGGCCTCCAAGGTGTATTTGGTGTGTCCATATGGGGAAAAAGAAGCCATAAAAAGACAAAGTAACCAAAAGGAAGGGAGTTCATAAGCATTCAAATAGGAAAGTAAAAAAAAAAAAAAAGTCATAATATAAATCTTCTACTTCTTCATCCATAACATTTATTTTAGGCCAAACATGGATCACAGCTCTTTGGGAAATAGTTTTGCAATAGAAAAATATACCATGCCGATGCTCACTTCTGCATGCCTCTAAGGTCAGCCTGACCAAAGTGTTCTTGGCAACAACGATGTAGTAGTTACAATAAAGAATTTAGATTAAAAATAATCTATGGGAATGATAAAAATATTATTTTCCAGTTTCAAGCATTTGATTTAATTCAAACAAAGAAGCAAGCTGACTTCTGAATCTTACCCCAAGAAAAACAAACTTACAGCCTTTCAAGTTTTGGAAGATGAGTAAAGGATTCAGGTTCCAACGTTTCTATTTGATTAAAGTGCAGATACCTGAAAATATGTTAAACAAAAAGAAAAATACTGAAACAGTTTTCTTAATGAAGCTGAAATATTATAAAGCATTTGTTATTGTTTACCCAGTACACATCTAAATGGTGATAGTGATGTAGCAGCTTAACTTTCTTCTGTTATCATCTGAATCTTGTACTTAAATCTGAGAAATACAAGACATGACAAACAGGGTTTGCAAACTGCTATATAGCGTGCGTGTCTGTGTCTGTGTGTCTGTACACATATGTGCAAAAAAAATTGTTTTAAAACCATTACTTTGGAGATACTACTTTGAACGTTCTTTTGCCAAGTCTAATTTTCATTAGTATGCATACTTGAATAAGTACATATGGAAAAAAGAAAATTATGATTTTTTACAGGAAAATGTTGCAGGTTGTTTAGAAAACATTTACAGTTTCCAATAGAATAACATTTTTAGTGGGCAACTGTTTTAATTGCTATCACATTGAGTGAAAATTTCAAAAGATGCCGAGAAGTAACCTGGTCTAGTCCATGAATACTGGCATTTAAAGGTATGAATGCTCTCAAAAGCTCAAAAGCCAAACAAGTTCATAATACAAAACCAAGTTTGATTGAATTGCTTTTAGACAAAGGGCTTCCCAGCAATTGGTGTACAATTAACCACCACAGCTGTGCTCTGTTTGATGCCCTGTTGATGTTTATGTAAGCTATTAATATCACGCAGCAACAAATATTACACAGCTGTTAATCCTGTAAAACCAAAAAAGTCTAATGTAACAAGATAATTAACCACATTATTAATCTGTAACTGCTGTGAAAATGGACTGCAAAGGCAGGATCATTCCAGTCTTGACTATGTTGTGGAGGTACTCCATAACCTTGCAGATGAGAAAACAAGAAGTAATTGGTAAGACTTGCACAAGGAAGTGTGAAAATGATTTATAGACTTTGGATCCGGATTAGATCCAAATGTATCCGAACCTCCTAAAGTTTCCTGTTTGACCTCTGACAAACTCAGGAACATCTGGAGAATGTGCATATATAGAAATCACTGTGGGCTGAAGGACAAAAAAGCCCATCATTTAAAAACAAAGAGAAAATCTCAGACCCCAAAAATCCCCTGAAAAATCAATCCTTCAGCATGAAAAGCAAAAGGACACGGGAACTCCCCTGTGCTGAAACACCGCGCATGCCCTACTCCCTGATCTGAGCCGAATGGTCGCCGCAGAGAGAGGAAAGCGGGAACAAGCGGCGATGACGGCAGAGAGTTGTTGCAGCGAGCCCTGGAAGGCGCGTGCGGCGGGGAAGCCAGGCACGTGTCTGGCAGTGTCCCAGATCCCCTGCCAGCAGTAGCACGGCCCGAGCGCGAGCCAGCAAGCAATGCCAGGGAGCAATGAATGGGGACCACAGAAAAAGCCAATAAATCAGCAGGATGTGATCAGGCACATCGGAGTGTCAAGTCTGCTTACTGCCAGTGCAATGCGTGGCCACAAATTGTAGTGAGCATAGAGTATGATCCTGTTTGCATAAGGAAACAAGAAGTGTGTAATCATGCTGTGCCTGCCAGTCTTCATCTCCCTTTTGAAAATACAGGCCAATTTCACCTAAATTAGAAAGACAGACATCTCAAAGGCAGATACTTCCTGCAAGGTTCATTTGAATCGCCAGTGGAGAGAAGAGAGACCTCAGTCAGGTCCAGCCCTGAGGAAGGACCGGCAGAACGGGGCCGGTATCTGTCCTGCAAGCAGGGCCCGGCCATGAGGTGGGCAGGCACAGCTTGCTGGGAGCCAGAGCTCTGCTCACCCATCTCCCCAGCATCAGCAGCGTTTGGGAGGGGGCAAGGCAAGCTGCGGATCACTGCAGTGAAAGAGGACAAAGGGAAAAAACAGACACAACTATAGGGTTTGTTACTACTTCTGAAGCAGCTTTGATTTTGGAAAAAATTACACACACTACTTGTGCAGCCAACAGGGATTTTTTCCTTTTTAACTTTGCTAATTCCACTTGCATTTTTATGATTCACAAGTACCTTGCAAACCTACCTCCCTATCTTCCCAATAAATTAATCTCTTTTACTTCTTTGGCATTGACAAGGCAAGATTTGTAGGTACAAGTAATACCTCTTACTAAAACAACAAATAATGTTAGTAAAAGCAGGCACATTGAGGCACACAACCCCTTCTTCAGGTCCATGGATCAGAGGTGAGATTAGCAGAGAGAAAAAGAAAGGACACCTCTCTCACGGTTTAAGTGATGTACACGTCATTAAACTCAAAGCAACAGCTCATAACTGCTGTTTAGTATTCAAGACTACTATAATTACAGATGTAAAGAATACTTTATGTGCCTGAAAACTCATCTTGTTTTTCCAACCAAATTAATCAATCTAATTGAACAGTACTTCTGTTATAAACCTTGCCTTGTTTACAACCTCAAATCATCACAGATAAAACTACAATAATTCAGTCACTGAAGCACATTATAACAGTGAACTTTACCTGATCAGAAATCAGGCTGCCTAAAGTAGCTCAAAAAAATCAAATCATCAAGTCCAACTGGAAAACACTCTTAACTGCTTCATATGACAAGTTACTTGGGTTTTGTAGGTGTTTAAATTATGACCTCAAAAAAGTCCTGAGCAACTTGTCAGGCAATTTATGAACAGAACAAGGTGTTAAATATGTGGACAAAGTAATTAGCAACAAGTGTAATTCTAAAAAAATAGATGCAGAAACTGGACTGCATTGCAAGTCTACAATAAAAAGAATAAAAAATGCTCAGCTTTACAACCTACACTTTAATCACATTTTATCACTTAGGTTTATCACTTACATTCTTTTCTTCTTAATGTTTTTTTAAAGGATTTTTAATATTTTAATTAATATGAGAATTTCTTGGACTGGAAATTCACTTTAAAGGTAATCATATTCAGGAAATAATCTCACACTGACACGTCTTTATAGTCATCCTTTATGTTCAAAGTATAAAACGCTCTTAAAAATAGTAATATGATGTAATGAATTTGATATTAAAAAGACATTCATAATGGAAATTTAAAGAAAAAGCATGCAAGAGTGATTTTTTAAATACCCGTGTCTTCCTTTTTTAATTCTGAATTCACTATCAAGGATGAAACAGAAGGAAAGGAAACACTTAAAGGAAAAAAAAAGTCCAAGCCAAACACAACTAGAGGAAGATAAAGATTTGATCAAATAAGCATGGTACAGATTTTCTCTTTGTTATTATTAATCTTGGAGAATGAACATTTACAGTAAAATTCAGTCCCAGTGGCATTTTTCACAGCACTAAATTTAGGATTATCTCTTCTATAACATAATATTTTTGTAGAGGATTACTTTTATCATATATGCCAATTGTTCATTTCTAATAGTATCTCCACATCTTTGGGGACGTACTCAAAATCCGTTAGTTGAGTGTAATCTATGTTCTGAATATTTAAATAGCATGTTTGCCATTTTGATTATTTGAAAGAGACGAACAAATGTATTTTTCCCACATTTATCAAAGAGCTTTCCCTGCCCAGGGGCACAACAAGAAGTAACAGGCTTAAACCACAAGGAAAGATATTTAAATAAGATGTTACAGTGACGATATAAAATATTGGAACAGGATACTTAAGAAGATTATGGAATCCTCTCTTTAAAGATTTTTAAAATAAGGCTAGGTAAATATCTGTTTCCAGCCATCTAGGTTTGTTGTCCCTAGCTGATCTTATTTTAGAATAATAAGGATGTACTTCTCAAGGCCCCTTTCATACCTTTTGGGTTTGTTTGTTTGTTTATTAATTAATTCTCTTTCATTATTCCTTACCATAGATATTTTTAGCAGCAATGAGACTTTAATGAGGCTCCACTGTGTTAAATGTGCATAACTGCTCACATATAGTTATGCAAAACCCAGGAACTCTTTGTAATATAGAACTCAAAAAAAATCATAGCAACATTTTAAAGCTACTGAAAATTGAATTGAATAAAATGAATATAACAAGCTGCACCACTATATGTAAGATAATGTTTTTATCTATTAATTTCTCCCAAAACATGTACATGTGTACACAAACTACAGCATAACTCTAATAACAGCTTATAAAGAGCAAAATTAGTATGTTAATATGAAAGTTAAAAGAAAATGCATAATTAGTATTCCACTAAGATTAGGTAAACAGATTTAAATAATTCCATTAGTATTTGGGGATCCCACTAGTTAAGGACTGCAGGGAACACTTTTTGTCCCTGACACATACAGCTCTTAAGCTGAGATCTCAATAAATATAGTAGATACTTGGAAGAAAAGCAACGTAGACACATCTGGAAATGGACTGCATTTAGAGCTCGATCTTGGGATCCAGATACAGCAAACTCGTGACCTCCCAAAGCCACGTATTTGTGACATTTCAGGTGGGATTCAGTTGTCTAAGAACAGGCATATAGAGGCATATAGCAGTTGTCTAAGCACAAGCATATAAGAGGCAGCTTTCGTTGCCTTTCGAGTGCTCTGCCTTCTAGCTGCTGCTTCGAAAAAATGCAAGTTTCCTGCAGCTTTTTGTTGCATTTGCCAGACCCAAACATATGTCTTGCAGATTTAACAGGGTCTAAACTGGTACTGAGCGGCTACTTTTCATCAGTTGACTTTCTCCCTTCATGCCCTGCCATGATTGAAGAGTTAGGTGACGAAATATGTATGGCTAAGTGTGTTTGAGCATCTAAAACTGCCAAGTTTTTTCAGAATTTACTCCAGCACAAGCAAGTTTCAAGATCTGATTCAAAGATCTTATTCCCTTGGCAGAAATTTCTGAAGAAAAAGGTATTTCTACTACATCAGCAGCTAAGAATTCTGCTGCGGAGGTTCAAAAAGGATCCTGCCAGCAGCAGTAAATATTGGGTTTTTTCTTCCCTTATACATGCAACAGGCCTCCTAAATCAAACTATATTTACAGTTTCTCTCAAAGAACAACAATAACCAAAAAAAAAACCCAGAAAAGTGTTTGCTTTGCTGCTTTTAAAAAAAGCAACTATCAGTTTCATTCTGCTTCATTGGAGTAGCGGAAATACTATGAATCAAATCTTTCCCTGAGATGTGGACCACAGCATCTATTTCTGAGAACTCTGCTGAGCACGGAGAAGAGCATTTGGCTGAGTCAACACACCCAGCAGCAAAATGTATTCGATAACTTGAGGCCACAGAAGCCTCAAATGCAGAAACATCGACTGAGTAGTCGATGCAGTCCCAAACTGAAGTTAGAGGACGTGGGAACTTCTGACTAACTTTCGACTAACTTTTGTCTTGTGAACACAGTCTTTCTCCAAAGATAATGTGATAAAACAGGCCCTGTAGAGTCAGAACCTATTTTTATGCTAAAGATGCATAAACGACAAATCTCTCATAAACTCTCATAAACTACAAATCTCAATGAATACCCTCCATTAAATTTATTTCCAGGCCTGCCACTGGCTTCCTGTGCTCCCATTTTCCCACCTGGCGAGCCTTCTTTTTAAGATCTGCCCAGGAGGGCGGCTCTAAAAGAAGTGAGCTTTCTGACGTGCACCCAGCAGGGCAGCAACCCCCCCCCGGCAGCTCACCAGACCAGCCGTAGGCGCTGCTTGCGCCAACTGATGCCATGACACAAGGGCAGTCACTGAGCAGTGACTGCGCCAGGCTCTGTTTCCATATGTCCCAGCTAGAGATGTGACTCAAATCTTGTTTAAAACTTAATTTCATACAGAACAATGTTGATGTCTCAAGTTAGAGCTTAAGCTGATACAGTGTGATATCACTGCAGGCAGAGAGACTTAACTGCAACCTAGCAGAAAAGTACATTCAGAAGGTGTTAATATTCCAAAGTGATTTATGTTTTTCAGTCATAACAGATCAACAGGAAATAGTGCAAAAGAAAAAAGGATAACTGTTGCCACTTGCAGCATATCAGGCCTGTGGCATGTGGAAGAATATTATTTTGGAAGAATTAGTAATTCAATAAATGGGCCTCAATATTTAAAGTTCTACAGAGAAAATAAGAAATGCTATTAGCATGCAAGTAAGCCCTACCAGTTGCTGTCAATATGCTGCAGTAATAATTTCTAGAGTAGGAAGAAGAGGAAGAGAAAGGCATTAAGGAAACAAATGACATATTTATATATGTTTTATAATTATCACTTTTGTTTTGTATAGAAGCTGTTCCTTCAAAAGGCATCTATTGCCCTCTAAAATGAGCTTGTATGATTTTGTACCCATCTGAAAGGTCATTTTATTTCAGATACACGCTGTATCCACTAATATCTACTAGAGGTTTAGAGAAACAAGGGAACTGGTACATATAATAGAAAATTTGTAATACAATGATAACTGTCAGGAGTTTCAAAATTTATGTTGGTTTAGAAGAAAGATGTTCAGCCCCCCAAATTTATATGCTACAAACCTCATTGGTCTAGCACTGTTATTTGGCAGTCAAACTGTGAAACAGCTATGCATTTATAGCTCTTTCTGTTTTTCTAAGCATTACCACAATGAATGTATAGCAATGCTTTCTGATTATAAAACAAAACGTAGTTAAACTTAATGGAATCAATACAATCAGTTTTTGTCATACTAATGACTGCATTTTTCATTCTTTTTAAATAGAAATTATTCTTCAGTCATACAGGAAAAGGAGTATGATTTTAATCAATCTTTCTAGAAGACATTACTGAAACATCTACATTACAAACAATAAACTTTCTTATTTTTTAAACATCTGTATATGGCAATGATTGACACACATCAGTAACAGTAAGGTTTTCATTTTAAAATCTCTTCCTGTTTTAAAATATAACAAAACTGGATTAAACGTCACAAGACTAATTCAGGTTTAGTTATGCGGGCATAAAACAAAGTAACTGCTGCAGTCACAGGAATTGCAATGTTATAAAACCTACAGAAATGAAATCAGAATCTCTCTCTAAGCAATACACATTAGTTTCCAACATTTTCCACAATAATGCTGCTTCTTCGTCAAAGCTATGTAACAATGTACAGGGACACTGGGAATGCAAATCACAAATAAAAGACAAACATAGAAATGAGGAATTTGACACAGAGATCGATTTTGTTTTTCCACATGCAAATGATTATAGGGCTCTCTGCCTAACAACCCAGGGAGTGCAGACATGCAGAGCATGCAGGCAGGATGTACGGATCAAGGCGTGCACTTTTCCTCTGCAGGGGAACCATGGAGATGACAGCACAGAAGAGAAAAGGCACTTACAGTTGTTCTAGAGAGGCAAGTCCTTTAAATGCTTGCCTGTCAATTGACTGGATTTCATTCTTGTACAAATAGCTGAAACAAGAAACAATCAGTAATATTAGTACACAAACAAGAGCTACATGAAGGTGGAAAAGAAGAATTAAGTTGACACATGAAGACAGTTTTTCAACTACATATTAGAAAAAAAATACAAAACAAAAACTAAACACATACACATCAAAATACTTTGTCATTGAGATTTCATCCCAAATGTTTGCCAGGAGAAACAATATTCTGGGGCCTTGTAGGCCCTGAGGCTGTCACCCAGATGGTTTGGGCTTCCCAGTGCTCACTGTTATTACTTACTGTTTCTTTGCCCCTCAGTTTCTTGATGGGCTTGTCAAAAGTCAAAATAAATTCAACTTAATGAGACAGAACTGCATCAGAAGTGCCTTTACCAGAACACACTGGGGATGCCATTGGCCTCTTTCTTTCTTTAAAATATCTCATCTGCATACTGGTACAAATATTCAAATTATGATGGAATTAGTCTTTTTACTGGACTTGGAGAACAAACAATAAGAATTTCTATACCTCTACCTGTGTCACCTTTTGAATATTTACAAAAAAATACAAGTTAGAATGTTGGTATTGCATCCATAAAACAGCATTGTATATTTGTTTTATCACTGTGTAGAAGATGGACATTAGGTCCCCATTGATACTCTATAATACAAACAGAATAAACATATGCAGAGTACCAGTATGTTCACACGTGCTGTCTGTACCTTTTCCACAGAATAAAAATAAATCAGGATGGATCAGTGTATGTGCTCACTCATGTTCATCATGCTTTTAACAGTAAGGATGGTTTAGTGAGAGCGTGTTGGAGAAAAATCACACAGTTTAGCTGATGACTGCAGTTTCTGCATGGAGGCAGCAAATGAAAATACTGTTGGGGTTCAGTGTCAGTCACTCTCTGTTTGTGTTAGGTTAGGAACAGGTTCGCAGTAAGAACTTTCTCACAATTATTTGACAAACGGTTTGAAACTCAGTTAATCAGGCATGGATTTCTATGAAAAAGGGATGAAGAGACTTTGGACCACGGCTTTATTAGCAGGCATTTTATTAGTAGTGGTTTTGGCTTTTCTATTATTACAGTTTTCAGTAACTTACTGGAAATATTGATGCAACAGATAAAATACTGGCTCTGCTGGAGTTGGTGGCAGTTTTTACGCTGACTTGACAAAGGGCAACATTCTGCAATAGGCCCTAATAAGGAAAAAACTTGTAGACATCTGATGTTCACCTCATGACAACTTTGGGGGACAATATGGAGTAATTTCCCTTGAGTCTAAATTTAGTTTTCCAATGTATTGCTTGCTGAGATTCCAACACATGAATATCTAGAGACTCAGGTGTGCTTAATTAACATAGACATCCATCTGAACAAAAAGCAGAGTTCCTCCAATAACAGAATAACTAATAATCAGAAATATGTGAGGTTTTTTAAATGCTGAAAATTCTGGACAAATTAAACTGGAAAAAAATACTGTCATGTGAAATGACTGTAAAAACTTTAAAAATAATTCAAAAGAGAGAGAATAGGTGTATTACACTTATTTTGGATGTGGAATTGGTTTCTATTCTATTTACAAAAAATATAATTTCACGGGTATTCAAATATTTGTTTTGACTCAGATTTACCAATTCATTTGAGGATCATAGTCATTACTATTTTTTCTCTCCTTAATTTTCCTCTCTGTATGATATTAAATTCCTATCTTATTTTCCAGTGAGAATTTTAAATGCAATATTTCTTCTCACTCCTTAGAAAATTTCAAAGACTGAACAGCCAAAGTGTTATTTACCTTTCTTAATACACTCCACTTGGCGGTTTGGAAATTCCTCTTATTCCTCTGAGTGCTAAACTTCTGATCAGACCAGTGAACCAGAGTGGGCTAAGATGCTTTTAATAGCTGACCTCAGTTAAGTATCTCTTGCGGGTATTTGAAGAATTGTATTCAAGAAGTTTGAATTAATTCGATTTTAAAAAAAAGTTTTACCAGAATCACTGATGTAACTTTTATTTACTTTCTGCAGACAAAGTAAGGCAGAGTGAAGAACAAGGGCAGGTTAGAGGAAGACCGGGATAATGACTTTGTAGTTTTGCAGACTTTTACCACCATACTGCAGGGAAGGGAGTAGCCTTTCGTGTCCACTTTTGGAGCTCTCACCAAGCCACTGTGGTAGGACTTTATTTGGGATTCAGCTTTAAACTACAACTTTTTCTATGTTGATCACAAAACCCTCAAGCTGCAGGACACTCAACTGACCTCAGCCCATCATGTCCCTCCTCCAGAGATACCCCAGCAACCCAAGGCTACAAAAACATATGTCCTATGACAGATGCGTTAACCACACTTTCATTTAGTTGTGTAATGTTTCCCTGAGAATATTAACAGAAAGATAAAAAAATATATATTCATCTAATGAAGAGAGAGATGACAGAATACAAAATACAACTAAGTAGCAGTCACAAAAAATATTTGTGTCTTCTGAAATGCTACTTTGCCTAACAAGTGAAACTTTGCAAACACTGCACTAGAAAAAAATCTCAAAATTTACCCAGTCACATTAGCAGAAAACTGATTTAAAGTATTATTAGGGACAAAGTAATTCATCATTTGATTTACCCAAAAGCTCTATTACACAACTGAACCATGAGACTTTTTCAAAGGATGAATAAACAGTGGATTAAGATGACAAAGGATATATTCTATTAAGACATAAAATTATTTTCTGGCAATTGCTACTAACTGTTTTCAGAACAGTTAAAAAAAAAAAACTCTTTCCAGCAATGCAAGCAAGGCTGACAGAGGCCAGAGGTACTGGTCATACACTTGGAAATGAACAAAAAAATAGGTAACCACTTATCAGAAAATTAGAAAAAAGTAGTTTTAATTTAAAAGTTTGATAGATCCCCTATGAGGATAATTTTGGGTTTTTACGGACTGTATTACAAGTCATGTGATTTAAGGAAAGTAAGATCCAGATATATTTGTTTGGAACAAGAGAAAAAAAATATTCAAAGTAATGGCAATATCAGGCAGTGTAGAGTAAAACCTGTCAAGTAAATAAATATAGTAAAGAGAGATTTATATAGAAACATTAAAGAGACAGTTGGTGGAATCAGCAACATGAATTGTAAAGAAATGAGATCCGGAATCACAGGAGGTATTCAAAGCAAGAAGTAACATGACCATGACAGCAACGGTGGCAGAAAACACAGAAGGAAACATGACCTAATCCCATTTCTGGAAAGGTGAGGTGAGCAGCTCCGCACATTGGCAACCTACAACGTATCTTCCACCACTCTTACTTCATTCACCAAATGCAAACCAAATCTTGCATGTTCCCTTTTAGTATTTCCAGAACTGATACATTTCATACATTCTTAATTTCCTTTTATCATTTGCTTATCGCGCTGTTGCCATGTCTGATTACTCACCTCTCCATTTCTTACTAAGTGAACATGTCTCAGTGTTGTTGCCAACGTAATTTTCATTCTCCATTTTTATTTCCTTCACTTCCTTCACACTCGCTTCTAGTTTACTGCTCTGTAAATATCAAGCACCTTCTCTTTATCTGGAAAGCTCTTTGTAATCGCTAATCTGTATTTTATATTTTTCCATATCTCCTCCCTAAATTCTTTCTTTTTATCTTAACCTCATTTTTTCCACTGCTGATTCCAAATCTTCTAATATCCTACATGTTACAACCGTAATATGTCTCTACCTTCAGTTCCCAATTATCTTCTGTCTTGGAGAATAAACTGTTGACTTTCAGGATCAGGAAGGATTATCCTACCAAGTTTCCACAGATCTGCCTGCATCTATATTATAAGGTTGGGAAGCTTTTCTTTCTCATCTTTTTGTACTACCACCTCCAGTCAGTATACTGAATAACTCAAAGGAAGACAATTAAATATATTCAGTGTACCATATACATCACATATACATATACACAGACATCTTGTATCAGGAGCAACAAATTACAAACAAGTTAGCAATTATTTTGCTCATATGAAGACAACTTTTAAAGTTTATTTTAGACAGGACTGTTTACATTATCCTTTGCACAAGGGGGAACCTAAGACTAAAATAATTATACAGAATCACTGAAGTGCAGAAAGAAACTATATTATGGATGGGGTCCAAGCTACTAATGCCTTTTTGATCCTTATTAAAGAACCATATTGCCAATAGTAAGATATATGAAGTAAGACAGACAGGCAGAAAGGCAGAAAGGCAGAAGGAAAAAGTATTCTCTTGGTTTCATAGCAAAACAATAATAATGACATCTATTTCTTTCCAACTTTTAGTATATGAATTCAAAGACAAATTATTACCACAAATAGCATAGCAAGATCATGCAAAACTGTTTATAGAACCGTCAAAATTTCAATTACATAAAGAACAAGAAAACAAATAATCCTAAAAAATAAGATCCAAAAATCATGTGTGCATAATTTTCTTTTTATCAGGTAAGGACCAACTTTTACAATGATGAATATTTTTAATGCACAGAAAATTGAGAAAATATTATTACTCTGTCAAAATTTGTTTTCCAGACAGACAATTCTGAAAACATATATATCTCATAAAACTCTAAGCTCAATTTCAGAAACAAATAGTACAAAGAAGCATTTGAAAATCCCAGGGCTTCTTTGAGACTTGCTGGAAAAAGTTTTGTCTAAAAGACTAAAAACTGCAGCAGAGATACAGGAATGGGCTTTGATGTCTCTCTCTCAGACACTGCCTTTTTTTTTTTTTTAATACTGTATTATGTTGTACACTTACATATTTTATACATAACTATGTATTTAAAGCATTTTTATACATACTTACATAATTATATTTACTAATAGTTGTGTATTTTATATTTATATATACTTACATTTCGCTAAATCAAAGCCACTGAGAAATGACCAGTTTTCTAAAATTACTCAGTGTATTATACATTTTCAGAACCATCTGCAATCCAGTACTTCAATTCTCATAAGCACACAAATAGCATCATGGACTAATGATCTCATTTTACGAAATAGGACAATATAAGTTAGGCTTGCAAATATCCATAGGATCAGGCCATTCAAAGCCTCAAATATTCCAAATGATTTGGCTATATAATATTAAATTCTGAACAATATTTTTTACTTTTAATAAATAATATAGTTTCCATCCCCCTAATTTCTACTTCAGTTCATTCTATTGGGAAAAAGTAGCCCGTTTTGTTTCCTTTGTTCCATAGAATATACTTAGCATGTACTTACTCAGCTAACATTTTCACAGCTGAACTGTATTTACTTGGTACATTTGAGCCTTCTGTATTGATATCTGACCAGATAACTTTATAACCTTAAAGCTGTACAATTTAAGGCTAAACATTTATATCACAGCCATTGAAATAGGCAAAAAGAACTTTATTTTAGCAAAAAGGGGGATGGCTTTAAAGAAGAGCTCGCTGTAGTTGAATGAACTACCACATTGAATTTTATATTCAAATAGGCAACAAGAGGAAAAGGAAGAGATCTTCTTCTCAATAATATAGATATAGATAAACATTACTACATGTATATGAAAACAAACAAATCATAGTTCAGTTATCCCTTTTCACTCTTCTACTGAACTGAACAGAGTGCATAGTTGAGTTTTATCTCAGGTTTACTACAGCTAGGCAAAGGCAAGCATGTGAAAATAAAGAACTAATAAGAACCAAGTAGTATTTCTGCACAGTTGCTGACTATGGAAAGAAGCTTAGCCATCCTAAATTGGTAGAGCTTACATACTCCACCACCAGATCCACCATACAAACACATCTTGTAACAAATACAATCATCATGGACTTTAATAATTCATTAGGGATAGTTTGTTTAGTATTCTTTTTCCTCCAGTTGTATATAGTCTAAACAATGTTATTACTGAAAGACAATACACATAAAAATGAGACCATAAAATGTAATCTAACACAGCGTGGAAAACCGGGTAATGCGTCTGCACAAATTTACGTTATTTTTATTTTCCTCCCTTCTCCCACCTCCTTAGAGCTATTCAGGCTGCACGCTTGAAAACTAGATGGAAAATTAAGTTTCTGAATTGTTTCCAAAACAATGAAATCTCAAAGTGACCATTTTTTTCTGTACAGCACTAAAGCAATGATCAATATTCCAAGACAACAGAGTGAAACTTTTCTATGTGACACTACAAAAGGTGGGCTTCAGAGACTGGAGCTGAGAATCCATGACAACTTACTATTCAACTTAAGTCTTTTTTTGCAGATAAAAATAACAAATTTTTATGCCTTTTGTTTATTCGGATAATTAATACACTTGATATGTTTGTTAAAAATGGGAGGAGTTATTCTTAAAATATACAGGTTGCTTGAAGACACAGACCTTACAGCCAATCATGTAAGTACTTTTCTATTTTGTGTTTAACTTGATTTTTCTCTTACAAATTTATACTGCATCCAGTGAACAATCTAAGAGTAGTTAAAAAGCTTATATAAGTTACAAGCAGCTGTAAACACAAATCTCAGACTAGCTGCTTTTAAACCACTTTTCAAAACAGCAACTTAAAAAGTACTTGTATGAAGGTTTCAGTGAACCTTTGAAAAGGTGACCTCCTAAACCTTTAAACATATCCCTTTTCAAATTATCTTTTAAGTTGCATATAGTAAACCACAACTCGTAAGTCCTTTAAAATCTACTGCCTACAGATACCAGTCTTATATTAGCAAATCTCAAAGCATCTACTTAGAGAAACAAAGATTCACAGTTGCCCCCACCCCATAAATTCATTTCACAAATTTTCAAAGCAGTTTATCTCCTGAGATAGCGAGTCAGATTAAAACACAATCTCAGATTAAAACACTTCCCCATTGAAGAAGTTCAATTACATACTGATGCAAAAAACGACATTCATTTAACTTACAGATATTTCAGATTTTCAAGGTCTTCAAATGCCCCACTAGGTATTCTTTTAATTTGATTGTTGTTTAGAAGCCTATAAAGAGAAATAAACAGCTGTTTATTTTAACATACACGAACAGCAGGGGAAAAAAACAAAACGTGTAACAGCAGGTGTAAGTGTAGCATTAAAAGGAAAACTTAAAAAAATAACAAAACAAAAAGCTTTTTCCCTAACAGTAACTGTTAGAAGAAAAAAAATGATGTGCTTACAGCTGTTCAGTCACTACCTTCCAGAAGAAAACTAAAAAAATTAGACAGATATAAAAAATAAAAAAAATCTAAAAACTGAAATTATGTGGCTTTTCGTAGGTATCTGAGATGAAGATGAAGCAAAAAGAAATCCTGATCCCAAGTCAATACAGAGGATTGAAATTGACAAAATTAACATTAACAAGGATTTGTCATTAACAGGTGCATTGAAGTGACTTTTCCTAGGTGTTTCTTAGTGATACTCCAGGCCCTTTACATCATACAGGAACACAACTGTCTGTATTCACAGATTTGCACTCATCTCTCATGCAGTGGTTTTATGAAGAGAAGAGAATCCAAACTTAATGAATCCTGTCTTTATTCGGGACTTGTGGATCTCAGATCAGCGATTTGAACAGTTAAAACTTGAGGCTGGATATCTGACAGAAATTGTAATTCAAAACTCAGGAGCAACTGTAAACAGAGGTATGATCAAAGGTGACTGGGAGTAGAGATAGCTAGTAAAAACATCTTGGTAGCACAGATTTGAACAATATACTTTTGGGGGAAAGTCCTATCATTTCTTCTGGTATGAATATACAGTACAAGATGTCTCAATACATTTTTTGTTACGTGCTTGCAGGACAAATAGTAACGATCCAAAGCTCACTGATATCACTGTATTCTATTTCAGTTCACGCACTACTTGTGTTCTAGAAAACAGTCAAATTTGCAATCATAAATTACGTACATTTAAAAGTAAGAAAACTGTCCATCGTAATTCCTCTTCATGTCTGCTAATATAGTAGAGAAGAGAAACATGCATGCATCTGTTCAAAAGTGATGTTTGAAGGAATGACAAAGGAGATACTAAGTTAAAACTGTAATACACATACTATTGGCATTATGAGTTTGTAAAAAGTCTTTTAGAAAACATGGACTTCTCTTCACAAACGTATCTGGTAACAGAGACCTCTGTAAAAGGAAGCTTCGTAGGAACAAAACCTTCCAACTTCTGGCAGTCCTTGCAAGCACATTAGAACAGGAACATTCAGAACATCACAGTTTGTCAAATATTTTGTAACTGCAACACATTTGCACATTTGAACATTTGCCTTTGAACAGCTTTGTTGTAACTCCATGATTTATTCCACCAAAGTAATTTAGCACAATTTGGAAAAAAATATAGTAAAGGTCTTTTTCATATTTCCAATTAAAGAATGTTCATAAAACATTAGGATGTAAATAATTTCCTTTTCTATTTTAATAGACATATACCTGGTTTTGCTTTCCAATACTTTGGGCCTAAACCTCATTCTCTCATCTGTGTAAATACTACAGTTGAAATTTGTGAGACTACTTACCTGTGAAAAGTGAGCAAATTTGGCCCATTATCAAATCAATCATATTGAATCAAAAGAGGAAAGGACCTTAGGGTTGAAAAAGAACTTACAGTGTGTTCAGGTTTTTAAGCCGTCTAAACTCTCCAGGCTGGATTTCTTTAATCCTATTGAATCTTAGGTCTCTGTAGAATAAAGAAAAAGAAACATCTTATGAAAAAATCTGCATATTTTTTCATATGAAAAACTGAACTAAGTACAAGTCTTTTGTGACCACCATGCCCAGCCTCCATCCATAAATATAGCTTTTGACCAAAGGAGAAGGCAAAACAAATCCAAACACTGTTTGACAAGTTTAAGCGGAGGATTAATCAAATCCAGCCTCAGCAGTCAATGCTGAAGGTTCGATCTAAGTTGAACGTGTGGTCATGAGAGATGTTCTTTTCCGCAGTGACGCATCTTGTAATGGGATGTTGAATTGTATTTCACTAAATTGAACTGTCTTCGTATTTTAAAAGTTGCTTGCAAATAGTACAGTGAAACAGATACAGAAAAACTGGGATCAGAAAAAAGCTCAGGAAAAAAGAGACAGCTTTCAAGACTTTAAAGCTACTCCATTCTTCTGTTTTGGGTAAGGAGGCTTAAGTGCCTTATGTTGGCCTGCTTTTAAAACCTGTAAATCCAGCTCCATGAAGCTACTGAATTTCTTATTTAATTTTATTTTCTCTTACTTTTTGATATATTTTTACCACCTTCAATTTCCTGTAATATCCATAGCTTAATAAGAACTTCTCCAAGGAGAGGAAAACTCCAATTTCTCCAGCGAGGTGCTGCAGAGCGAGCAGGGACAGGGAGCGAGGTGACAGTGGTGCGCGGATGTGGGGAAACACCACGGCTGTGCCAGTCTCACACCCCTCTCCTGCT
>NW_009222053.1:99564-114419 GCF_000690835.1 Fulmarus glacialis
TTCCACCTCTGCCCATCTCCCTTCCTTCCCTGGCTCCAAGTCGCACTGTCTTGCTGCTTGCTCACACTGGCTTTCAGATTCTCCAGTGGCTCAGAAACTTATTTAACCAACACATCTGGACTAGCAATAAACCCATGCAAAAAACCCCAGGAAATAATTTTCTGCCTGATTAGCAAACTGAATGGGCTTCCTGGGAGGCCACAGAGGTGAGAGAGGGCTGTGAGGAAAGATTGGGACCAAGGGAAAGCAAGGAGGGCAGCAGGTCTGTCCTCTTCCCTAAGGACACCAGGACCACACAGTCTCTGGCAAGCGAACAGAAGGGAAGCGAACAGAAAGTGAGTAAAATCTGGAAGACTGTGATCACACTTATCGCACTGTCCTTCCTAGAACACACACTTACGAATTGCTTTCAAAAAGTAGGGCATAAACATGTCATAACTTCAATCTTAGCACCAAAACCAGTCCTAATTAAAACATAAACATGCACTGCATTTTAACAGGTAATATGTTATCAAGAAGTCTCTCTGGAATTTGATATTTAGTCAAAGGAAATACAGAAAAGCAGACAAAAAGTCAGCTGCATACTAATCCCATATAACCCCACTGGGTGAGGTTGTAGTAATGGGGGGACGTTGCCTGAAGTCTTTTGCAAAGTACATACTTAAGCATCACTCCTCATGAATCAGTCCATCAGGGATTATTCAGCTCTGGAATAATGGCCCCAGAAGGACTTTTTCTACATAAGTGTTTTAGGATGTGGCCTACTGTTCATTGTAAGGAAAGGATTAGACATGTGGTTTTGTTTGCATTACACTCCACCAAAATATTTGATCAGTGACTGGAACAAATGAGGGATGCAAACTGCTATCCCTTATTTAGATGTGTAGTTAAACTGCCTGTAGACACGCAGGACAGCCCCCTTACTCAACTCCCAGCTGAAGTGAGGATTTCCAGATTTAGAAGCACAAATTGTCATAGCTTGAATTTGTCCCTTACAAAAGCACCTTCTTTAGTTATAGCTAAACAGCATTATGTTTTGTTCATCACTCACTCAAGAAATACTCACTTATCACACATGAAACACACATGTCCCGGATGAGAAAGAGATGCTGCCTATGAGTCACTGAATCTCAGGTGCCAAGATTTTCTAAACAAGCATTGAATGTTGTAGCGTGCACTGAGAGAAGCAGATCCCTCCGTAAGCATCACTGCACATGACATGCCACTCTACTGTGAGCTTTTTCTAAATTATCTGAAAGGTTATTGTGTTTCAAGGAAGCATTTTAATTTTGATCAAAATAATCAAAAGTGCAAAAATCCAATATTCATGAGTGGAATATTGAAAACTGAGTATTTTTCAAAAGCCTCAAAATACCATTACAACTAGCAATATTTAGCTCCTAAACAACATGGGACTTCTCAAATTGATTTTTTTTTAAAAGTTCCACAATTAAAAATAAATCTTTACCCAAAGTAGGCATAGACAGAATGCAGAATGTCTTTTTAGATATAAAAGAATATACGTTCATCCATATGAAAAGCAAGCCTATTCCCTACAGTGAAGCAAAGCTGATAAATACGAAATTTTCATGAATGCAATGAAATCCTCTGAATCAGCATCAAAATGAGCACCCTTTTTATGTGTCAAATCCATTCTGCAGTAACTCACTAGGATAACTAGGGATTAGCAACACCAGTCAAAATAATTTATATTTTACTATCGCTGCATATAGTGATATTTTATCCCTATTCCTGACACTATTGCCCTTCTCATATGAAGTTGTTAAGACTAAATAATATATCATGTTTGAAACCCCACCCACTCATTTTTGTTCTGCGTAAAGGTATTAAAAAAGAGCCGTAATAAAACACAGCACCCAAATTTTCTCTAGAGCCCAGTGCATTTGGTATCTGTAAGTAAAATGTTTCATCGAAAGCTATGATGACAACAATACATTTTTATAAAGATTAATTACATATTCTGTTTAAAGTTAGCAATAAAATTACATTAAAATTGGAGAAAAAACAATGTTAATCTTACTAAAAAGTAGGATTACAATTTTGGTACATTCCTTCAAAAAGAAGCTCTTTCTCCAAAGGAAGTAACACTTCTAAGTGTTAACTCAAAGTTTTTTCATTAATTTTTCAGCACAAAATCCCCCAAAATAAAGAGTGAGGCAGATCACAAATGCTGCTCAAAATAAAGAACACAAAACCTCTTTTGTTCTCTAAATTAATATAATTATACTTCATGAGATATTTCTTGTACACAGGAGATAAAAGTTGCTAAGTCATAAGCACTGTAGATTTCTCAAGAAGAAATTCTGTCAAACTGTCTTAATTTCCTTGTATAACAGGATAATAAGCCAAGTGGATAAAGGAAATAGAGTATACATTGCATACATTAGTTTAAGGGTTTTGATACAGGCCATTCACATAAACAAACCAGAGAAATATGGTTTAGAGGAAATCTCTGTAAATCAAGTGTTCAACTGGTAGGAAAAAGAGGATAAGCAAAGACTAGTTATTGAACTGAAAGGTTGTACCACGTAGAATTCGGCAGAAATCTGCCATAAGGTATTAAATATTTTAAGACAAGGTTGGTAGAAGAAAAAATAAGTTTATGAAGTTTGCAGATGTTGGCAAATTTGGAGTGGCTGCAAATATTCTGGAAGATGTTTGAGATTAGAAACAAGCCTGAAGTTATAAACCCCTGAGAAGTGGAAATAATTAACTGAACAGCAAGTAGACAGGGAAGAACCAGAAAGCCACCAGTTCTTTCAAAGCCAATTAAGGCTTCAGCAGATGATGAAAAAAAAATTTGAAAAGCCTCAGTCACAACTGCCATACCACTGTAGAAAAAAAACATTCCATACAAAACAGGAGCACCATTTCGCAGGCTTGAAATGTCATCCTCCCATGGTACAGACCCCATGTCCAGCTTATGAGAACCGACCGCATTTCAGGGGACAGAAGAGCTCAGAGCAAAAGCATAACAGCAACTGGAGCACAGAGAAACATCCCCTTGGAGAATGGACGGCAGGAATGAGGGCTGTGTTAGACTGAAAAATGAGTATTGGTAGCTCAAGCGAGGCCATTACGATCCAGATCTTCAAAGACATTTTGTGTTGCTGAAATAGCATGCGGTTAATCAGCATGATGAGGTTTCTTGTCCCTTTTTTTTCAGACTAGTTCCTGCCCAACCATGCTGCCACATGATCTTCTACTCACAAAAGCCTGTTCGCTCTCCATTCATTTCTCTTTCACCTTTTTCGTTGTCCCCCATTTTGCTCTTACAAACTGACTGCATCCCTGCTGTACGCTGTGCTTCGGGGCTCAGCGAGCCTGACTTCCACTGACTGGCCAGACTGCACCAAAAGGTTAAAACAGCAGGCTGAGGGAGTCCACCCCAGTTGCTAACTGTCATTTTTCCCCTTCCTAATCTCTAAATAATAAATGAAACAATCAATAAAAACTATGCAAACACCTATGATGATGATGGCATGGGATTTTAGGGTAATATAGTAACTTTTGCATAATAATCCAAACCTAAATGTCATGCATTCAGTTTTTCAAATAAAGATCTCGTACACGTAACTTCTAATTCAGATTGTTTCCTTTATTATGTGTTTCACAGTGAAAACATTTATTCCTTAAAATTATACCTAGACAACACAATAACACTTTTAAGGAAGAGTATGCTACTGCTGTTTTCTTGTACTGAATCCTCTTAGCTTGTGGTCCTCTACCTAAGCATCTTCCTTCAGAGAAATTTTGCCTGACCTCCCAAAAACTTTGCTAGCAGTGTTATCTCTTAGCTCTCGTTCTCAAACACAGCCACATGTATACACATATGTAAAAAAAGAAGAGTCATTATAATGAAACTGAACTTTCCCTTCTACATAAAGCCCTAAAACTCGTCTTTCTGTCAGTTCACAAAAATATCCTCAGTACTAATGGTTACCATTTTCATCCTCTTGCAACCCTCCACAGCTTAACCATTGAAGTTGTGAAAATACACTTCAACCATACAGACTTCCACAGAAGCTAAGCCCATCACTTTGAAGCATTAGGTCTCCCCTGAATAACACAAACAAAACAACATGTCGACGATGCCTAGTAAACTGCATACTCTCAGGATTATTTTCCTGGCCCCGCATCATCTGCTCTGTGCTAATTCATGGAGCGCGACCAGGAAACGTTCGGCAGAGCGCGAGGCTGCGTGGGCCAAGAACGTGCCAGGGAGCACGCTGACAATTTAGCAAGTGGACACCCCTGAGAGTCGCATTCCAGCGCCTGGGAACGATCGGGGTCCCACAGCACCGCGAACAGCCGTGGGTCAGGAAGCATGCCAAGCAGTACGCAGCAAACGGTGCACACACACAGTTGCTTAGCAGGCTTCCTATGCGCCACTATGTGAACGAGGTTTTATGTAGATCTGTAAGATCTAGATATATGGCATATAAATAAGTACAATATTCATATGCTTTCTTTTCTGTGACAAAGCAAATGAGAGCTGTGCTGCAGACACTTTTTGTCTGGATGAAAATAAATTCTGTTCCTGATAAAATCTTTATTTGAACTAACTGTGTCCATTAGTCTCCCCCTCCTTAAACTGCCCATTCTTAACAGTAAACTATTTCCAACTTAGCATTGAAAATTAACTTTTAACAATACTTTTATCTAATTAAACACAGTGAAAACTTCTAAATATATAAATATTAAAAAACGTTATGTAGCTGTTGCTGTCCCGTACAGCCCAATGCTCCCGTGGCAGCTCCTGGCACTCCAGAACGCCCTATTTAGAGTTTGCTTTGGCAGTGCGCAGTAATGAAAACCGTGGGTTCCTGTTAACACATCCTGATGGGGCAAGACAACATTTGGGCACATAAATTCATTGCAGGTTTACTAAAAATATTTTATAGAATAAATAAAGCAATAAATACTAAAAGGCATTATAAATGTTTGGAGTATGAACATCACAAAGGATATACAGCAAACTATACAGGTTTCAAATATATTCAACTTAAACATCAAGCAACTTAAAAGAAAAGTCAATTAAAGAAGTTTCATATCACACTCTGTCTGAAATACAGGAATCCCTCTTGGAGAACAGGCTGTTTTTCTCAGAACAAACTATGCACTGAAATTAAAACTGAAACTTCACAGTAAGTACAGTTTTCATTTATTCTTTTGTTTTCCAATTATTGCAAAACAACATATGGGGAGAGAATTAAAAAGTGCAAACTAGTTAATCTTTTCCTTTACAAAAGAGGGAGCAATTTAATAGATTCGTAGATGTATAAGATTTAACAGGTTAAATTAATAATCTAAGTTAAAGAATGACCTTTGTATTTATCATTTGTTTAGCTCTCTTCAGATGTTTTAATAAGGTAGGAATTGTCATAACTGGATCACTTTGCCACTGGCAAATTCAAAAGAACAAAATAAAACCATTAATTTTTTCTAAACATTGAAGATTAATTACTACCCAGCAGAAATAACCTATACCATAAATGCCAAACTACTATGTTTCTCAACAAAGAACAAAAGATCTGCAAATGCCAGCAAGACTACATTGCTTATGTCTACTTTATTCTTATTCTTTTTTTATTCAAGGTCATCCCAGCAGGAAATGAAAAACAGCCATCAGCATAGTAAAAACATTCAAACAGAGCAGAGCATGAAAATTGCACAAAAGAGGTTATATAATCAAGTCAGTGCAGTAACTGGATGATGTCAATGGCACTTTAATGCTGCTTTAACTACTGCCCTGTAAAAAAATGTGTCACTTTGTTGAACAAACAAAGAGAAGGCCACCACTTTAAAAAAATAAAGCCAAACCCCACTTTCAGCTATAGCATTACTTATAGTAATCCTCACTGCTAGCAGCATAACATTTTCTAGAATATCAGAGGAACCACGATTTTTTTTTTTTTCTGCCTAGTTTTAATATTTAGCCCTAGTGATTCTTTTACAAACAAAATTACATCGTCTCCTTTTTCTTGGCAATTCATTTTCTGGATGAATTCTTCCCCAGTCTAATTACTAGATACAATACATGATTTTCTCGAATTTACATTGAGAGATTTTTATTATCTGTACATCAGCACTCAGCACATAAAATAAAGCCACTGCATTTTTAGATGGGAAACTAAAACATAATTCTTACATAGTGGGTATCATAGTCAATAATATTTGGTATACTATAATTTTAGTAACAAAAGTAAATGGTAGGATCACAAAAATATTGAAATCTGTAGAACAGGATGCAGAACATTTGGCAGGACTCACCTTGATCATAAAACCATGCTTATGAAAATATAAAGAATTAAATCTGGATGAACTATCAATTATCCAATTAAAATAATACTCGATTTGCACAAATATGTAAAATGTATTGAAAGGGACTTCGAGTTTATAAGTCTTAAAAAACATATCAGGTACAGCTTTGGTGAATGGAGAGCTTATGATACAGCCTTCTCCAAGAGCTAAGGATTTGTTTTAACTAACAATTATTTTGCTATTAGAGTTGAAAGGAAAACATTTAAATGTGAACTCAATGAAAAGCAATACAGTATTGTCTTACTAAGTCTGTAGATCCCTCTGCTGCCCTTGTTGCCAATTTTTCCAACCAGTTATGCAGTGCCATTAATAGGACTCAAGCGGGATTTGCTCATTCAAAGTTTTAGGCATGTAGGCTTAAATGTCAAGAATTATACACGGAAATTTTACTCTGGCATGATCATGGCTCTTTGTCTCATCCACCTTCAGTGTCTTCCAAAATCCATCACTACAGAAACACTATATTTTGAAATTAGAAATTTTATTTTATAGTTGTTTCTAATTCTAATGCTATCTTAAAAAAAACCTACAACAACAACAAAACAAAACCAAAACACACAACCAAAAAACCTTCTTTTTAACAGTATGGGTAGAATTCAAAGAGATGTAATGTTATTTCTGCAGTCTAAAGAAATAACAAGAAAAAGTGAAACATGCCTTTATTCTTCTCAGGAGGATCTATTTCTAAAACCAAAAAAAATGAAAAGGTTGTTGACAGTTCAGCCATATGATTCATTACTGATTATTTTTGACAGAAATATCCTTGGGAAAGGACTGTTTTCTTGTCCTGCATTTGTGCCGTGCCCAGTAAAATAGGGCATGATAGCTGTGCATGAGTGCTGTGTTAACAGAAATACATGATGGTTAAGGTCTTGCATCAAGCACAGAGTGAACTGATGGTTGGCACAGTCTGTATTGTAAAGAGCTACTGATACATTGAAATATCCTTAAAGGATTAGCGACAGTTGGAGATGCAACCTCTTCTCAGTTTCCTTCTCAATATTTATTGTTTCAACTGTACTTTTCAATCAAAAAAAAAAAGTTTCTCCTCTATAATAGGCTAAAGAAGACACCAAAAAGGGAAGCTGACTAGTTTATGGCATACCATGAACCACTGAAACACATGCGGTAACAGTTTCTTTTGGTTTTGTACTTAATAGTCATATGAATTACTACTGTGAAAAACCCCACAGAAATACTGCTTCTATGCTATAGTCATAAACTAGTCTTTCCCCCCCATCTACCATTTTGCAAAATAAATAATGTTTCTGCACTTCTCTGTCTCACAGGGATGCTTAAGTCTAAATTCTATATCCATGAAATATTGATCTTCTCAGAGGAAAGAACTGAAAGCCAGAAAAAACCATTATCATCCCCTGTCCTCCCACACAGTGATGGAGTCACACAATGGTAGAGAAGTACCTGTCTTAATGAAATTATTGCTGTCAGAGCTGAACCATCCCTTTGAGAAAAATATAAAACTGTGATTCAAAAGATCATGAATCAAGCAAAACCTAAAGCAAGTCATTCTGGTAGTTAACTATATCCACTGTTAAAAGTGGGATAGTCTAACCCTGCGTCCAGCTTGAGTGTGTTTATCTTCAGATTCCACTCACTAGAAGCAAACAGCTGTAAGTGAGGAGTAGCATTGACTATTTTTCTTAAAATAGGTCCAGACATGTTAAACACTGAAGTTCATACATGAAATTTTTTTTGCAGCAGTCCTTAAAGACTAATTAAAAAAAAAATCCTAAAACAGCAAATATGGGTGGGCAGGAAAATATACTCACAATTCTTTGTAACAAGGATTTTTCTGATTTCATTCTACAGCAGATTAGTTCTTTCTTTCCTGTCAGGAACACGGATGCAGGTGCAATGCGAGCAAATGAGTGTGCATATTCATAAAAGAAAATACGCACTGATACAGAAGAGTCACCTGCGTTTTACCAGAGTGCTGGAGGTCAAATAATTTCTTAAGCCTCCTTCTAGCTCTGATACATCAGCCTCTCTCCCAGCTGGGTACCCCCCACATTGGGTCAGTATCAGCAGAGAGCTGAGGGCTATGAGCTCTCAGCAACAGAAGAACCTACAGGTGAAAACAGGGATGTGATTGAGGGCTAGGAAAAAAGTAACAGACTGGGCAGGTAAACTAATATACTAATACAGAAATGTGATTTCCCCATCAGTGCGGTTTTGAGGCCTTTTCTTTCCTCAGGGCAGGAAGCCTCACTGATGCAGTGCATGTGAGCTTGCATTATATTTATTACACCAATAAATAACATCCAGCACCTACAGTGCCGATGACCTTACTAAAGAATGCCCATTTTGTCTCCTTCAAGAAGTCTTGCAATACAAGATCAACATCAAGCCAAAGGATGTGGAAAATTGAAGGAGTTACTGCATCTGAAAATAACATCTAAATTTGATTCAAAAGCCTTTATTCATTGTAAATCTATGCATCACTCTTCCCTCTCTACTAGGTGCATTTTACCGGAACGTATTTCCAACCATTATGTACTTTCCAGTTATTTCCAATACAGAGATTGACGGATTAGATTCAGACAGACTCAGAGGTGTTGTTAGAATTTATCTGGATAGTTGTTCTTACAGAATGCCAAGGACATTTTACTGTTAATGTGGAAAGCACTATTGGCTTGCATAAGGAGTAAAAACAAAAATTCAGGTACTCTATCACTTGGCTGCAGACCGGCTTCCTGGTTTCAAAGTGACAGCTCTTCCTTCCACTTTATGGAAAATCCCAGGTCACCTCACTGAAAAGGCTGCAGCTCTTGGAATCGTATTTTCTGCTTCCTGAGGTTAACGACAGGCTGCCAGAGCAGATAAATTAGCTATTTTCTTGCTCTGCCTCCAGCTCCTCCTGCTCCTGGCAAAGCAAACTCAGAACAAGAACTGGGAGTGACGGGGCTACATTAGGACTCCTCTGATATTTATCTCCTCATTCCTCATCAGTGCAGACAGCCTCAGCACAGGCATCTGTGCGTTCCTGTCTCTTGGGAGAAGAGAAGCTGCTTTCTGCCTACAAAGAGCAAGGGAAGCGGCTACTAGAAGACATTCAACCTTAAAGTACCCAGCTGAATGACTTTCAGGGAAGGGAATCTCTGGGAACAGAGATTATTCCTTCCTTTTTCTTCTTGCTATGTCCATCCTAATATCAGTATCAAAATTATAAATAAAAAACAATTAAAGCAATTTACTACTCATTTCCAACTCCTGCTTCCTACTCCTTAAGGAACAAGTTATCTTACAGAACACATCAAGAGAATAAATAAAAGATTAATAATAAATATTATGCTTTATACAGTTTTATCATTTGTCATAACTTGAATCAATCAACACCCATCTCATTTTACCTCAAACTGCAAAAGTAGAACTGAACTAAATAAAATGCCTACAACTTCTTTCCCTGCACATTTCTTTTCTTCTTTCTCTACCTAAAGTAAATATAGATTGACCACATCAAAAAAATTCAGAAAATTGGATTGCTGCAAATTATAGATGTGTCTGAAATTTCCAAATAAGTGTTACTAGTTTTGTGTGTGTTTGTTAGTTATTTTAAATTCCAGTGGGCTCAGGAGATCACATCTATTTTGCTTTAAGTCACGCACTCTCTTCCTAGCAGTTCTAATATTGGCAATATTAAGTCAACAATTAATTAGAAAGCACTTTTTAATATCTCTGTAATTATTTCATCACATTAACAAAGTACCAAAAAGAAGCATGAAACACTTTTAGACACAAAATGTTTTTACACACTTACATGTTGTTCCTAAGGCCAAAAAGTTCATTTCTGAGTATAAGCAAAGACAATTTTGTACTACTTCAGTCTTCACAGTTTAATGCCATTTTTAAAGCTATAATTCAATATGATTTTTCCATTTTGAACATGTTTCAATTTACATCCTTGTTTTCATCACCCCTATCGGTTACAAACTAGTTATCACTCAGGCCACATAAATACCATTTGGACCACGTGGAGATCAACTTCACGTGCTTCCCAATAACATATCATAGGCAACATGGACTCTCAAGGGGTCTCTCCCAGAGTTCAAAAGGAAAGAAAAATGCTTTCAACCACATGCATATGCAACAAAAGGGGAAAAGTTAAAACATTTGATTAGTCTTGCAAAAGTAGAATGAAAAGAAAATATTAGAAATATCTCTAAGCTAAACATACTTGCATTTTAGAAAAATCAGGTGTTTTAAAATATCCACATGATAAATACCTAGCATGACAACTCAATAGATGGGAGATTAATTAAAAATTAATTTGGGAACGTCAAAATTGTAAACGTTGCCAAAGAAAGACATTGCTTTTGCTGCCGGGCAGGAGCAGCAGGCCCGGGGACGCCCAGAGCAGGGGGCAGGTGGCTCTCGCTTCCCTGTCAAGGAGGGAATTTGGAAGGGGACTTTTTCTGCAAGGGGGTCTCAGCGGGGGCATTTACAGCCCTCCGTGTGCGCAGAACCTGGCCCTTCAAGTTGTATCACAAACTTGGCTGATTTTTAAGGTATTCCCTTAGGGCAGGCCTATTTCCGTGAGAAAGCAAGCGGCTGCAGGGGCCAGTTAACAGCTTCCCTCAGCAAAGAGTTCCTCTCCTCCTGCAGCTTGCCAGGCCACCTTTTCACCGGGGCTAACGCGAGTGGCCATGGGCATCACAGGCCACAAAATCAGGGAAAGGATTCAGAGTGAAACCAAATTTTTTTGCCTTATTTATTTTTCAGCTAACTCCAAGAACTGACTGAGAAGACCAAGGGCAGGAACGAGCAACTACTGTTGGCACCCAGCCGCCAAAAGAAACCCAAGTACCACTCACAGGGTGTTTCTGGGTTGCGTTTTTTTAACTGCAAAGGGGCACAATCTCTATTTTGTAAATTAAAACAGAAAACTGAAACAAAACAAGTAGGTACATACTAGCATTAATATACTAAATAGACCAGCTACTTAAATACATTAGACTTACTATTTTCTTTTAATATACAGTATAAATAGTCACCTCAAAAAAAGAAGTTTGAGTACTACATGCAGCCAAAAATTTTTAAAAAAAGTTTCAATAAGCAGATATATCTACTAATTACTTTTCAGCTTTGAATAATAGATTCTTAGAATGTTTCTACTACCCAAAAATACATATTTACATGTCTTGGAAATGTATAAACTACTAGTATTCTGCTTGACTAAGAACACTGCCATCTATATGGCTTAAAAGCCAGTGAAAAAATTATTTCCCACAAATATTACTCACCAAATTTTAAGTTCACCTGAAAAAAAATCCTCTGGACCCATAGCTAATCTATCATTGCTGTAAGAATTACAAATATACCCTCTGATCCAGAAGCATACAAATGCCAATTTATGGCTGGGATTTCCACAAATACTTAAGACACCTTAAGTAGAATTTAAGAGGCTGAAGAGTGCAAGCCACAAACCCAGCACTTAATTTCTTAAGCGCATAAATTTCTACTGGTAAAGTTTTCTCAGGCATCAGATGTTGTGCTACTACAGTAGTGTCACAGCTGAAATCCCTCCTGAGAGATTATACACTTGCTCTGGTCTCTGGAGGGACAAATCCTTCCCATGTCCAAATTATAGGGCTAAAGATAAAGCTGAGCTGAACGGACATTTTATTTCCCACCCACTGAAGCTTTGTCACTATACAGTTAAAAACAACGGATTTATGGAACGAAAGAGACACCAACCAAGAGAAAAAAGCACAAATTTTAAATCCACAAAGGCATTCAACGAGTTTTTCAAATCCTGATGCTATCGCAAATTTCTTACATGTGGGTCCAGATCTTAAAAAGAATTTATTTTATGGGCATCTATCATCATGTCCAATTATCTCCAAAGTTCAAAGTTAAAAAATAAAATAAATTAATTCCACCCCAATCATCAGTTTGTTTTAAAAGCAATTTTTTGTTTATACTATCCAGAAGATTGGCTCCTGAAAAATGAAATAACCCTTCAGAGAAATAAGGATATTTTCAAAGCAAAGTCAACCTGCAAAAGCCAGTAAGTACATAAAAGATATTTTAATATTTAAGGATCCTATAAACACAAATTCTGTTTCAGATAACAGACTAAGATGTATTTATTATTATAGACTAATGATGAGATATATATTTTTTCTGATTTTCAGGAAAAGAGTTTGGGAAGATAGTTACGGAAAAAAAAAGAAAAAAAAAAACAACAAAAAACAACCAGGATACAAATTCTGTCATAAACAATGTCTGACAAGCAAGACAGCTACTTGCTCTATGCTAATGCTATTAAAAAACAATTCTTCACGGATATGCACAGAAGAAAAGTAAATGGAAGGTAATGGAAAACTGCTACCTGAAGAATCTGGGTTGCGCAGATATCACGGGTTTCGTATATATTGTGGGAATTCAAAATGTTACCAATATCAAAAAGACAAAACTAGTTTGAATTCAACTTGATATTGTTGAATGGTGAGTGCCAAACCTCAACTAGTTCTTATTTCTTTCTTTGATGAATAAGGGATTATAAACACATGCCATGGAGTTACAAAACTGACCTACATAATACACCTGAGTACTTGAGTGTGTGGGCTGTACACAAGTTATTTACCTACCTCTTATATCTGTTCTCTAAGTGTTGTTCACATTACAAGTTCATTGAAAATGGAACACTTCCCCTGTACTATCTAAAGTGTTTGGCATACCCACACATTTCTTTAAAAGATAGTTATATCTTACATCTATTCACAGATAGATATCTTTTATACAGATATGACCAGTTGTCCTGGATCCGGCTGGGACAGAGTTAAATTTCTTCCCAGTAGCTTGGGGGGTGTGCTGTGTTTTGGGTTTGGTATGAGAGGAGCCTTGATGGCCTATTGATGCTTTGGTTGTTGCTGGGTGGTGCTTGCACCGGGGAGACTTTTGGTTTCTCTTTTCGGCCTAGTTTTTTGGTTTCTCTTTTCGGCCTCCCAGGCCCTGCCACTGTGCAGGGCAACCTGGGGCGGGGCGGGGAGCACAGCCGGGGTGGGGTTGACCCAGCTGGCCAATGGGGTATTCTATACCATGTGACATCATGCTCAGTACAAAAATCAGGGGTGTGGGGGGGTCTCGCCCCCCGTTCGTGACACGCGGTCGCAGTCAGTGAGCAGTTGCATTGTGCATCGCCCGCTTTGTATATTCTGTTATTGTTGTTGTTCTCATTGTTACTATTACTGTTCTACTTCGTTTTATTTCAATTATTAAACTGTTTTTATCTCAACCTGGGAGTTTTCCTATTTGTGCCCTCCCGATTCTCTCCCCCATCCCACCGGAGGCGGGGGTGAGCCAGCAGCTGCGTGGGGTTTATTTGCTGGCTGGGGTTAAACCACGACACCAGTATAAAGATTGACACTGATTGTTGATTATTTTTTTATTATAAATCTTGCTTTCTGCCACTCAAATTACTTTGCCAAATTGTTCAGTTGGAAATCTCCAACGAATCTTGTGTCTCAGACTATTTTTACATTTTAGACAATATTTCTTCTGTTTCCACTACTTTTATGCAATTCTTCACTTGCAAGATGTATCCAAAATGTATAAGGAAAATAGATGTTAAAAAGTAGATGTTAAAAAGAAAACATATACTCCAGAAAGAACATGAACTTGACACAGTACAAAACATCTCAGAAAATACTCGTGTCATAATGGGAAGATTAGAAAATTTTCTGGCTGAGTTTTCAAAACTGTCATTTACTGAGTCAAGAAAGATGTTTCGGCATGTATCAAAATTTTAGAAATTTCAAGCGATTTAGCTTATTGATAGGCCACTCAGGAAAAAGAACAGTCTGAGTTTTAAAAATTGCTTTAAATAAAGTATAGCAGATGTTCTATACTAAGAAAGGTCTCAATAGACCTTTAATAATTGCCTGGTAGCAATTATTTACACTCCTGACAGCTATGTCTTCAATCTACACATAAAACATGCTTTATCTATACTTAGAAGTCTAACTAGTGAACACTTCAGCTGATTCTACCCCCTACATAGGTGCTATTACACTTACTTAAGCTTTGCCCAGGCCAATAAAATTAAATCAGAAAGTTAATGACTTGAATCTGGCCAGAGCAAACCACCTACTCACATAATCAAATTGCTCTCACTGGCTCTTGCAGCCCTGTTGCAGCTCTGCAGCTATTCCTGCCCGATAAAAGTCTGTCCTTTCTCTGGCACTTTAAACCAAATGCCTGGGACTTTTTTATTGGAGACTGAGAATCACAGAATCATAGAATCATTAAGGTTGGAAAAGACCTCTAAGATCATCAAGTCCAACCTTGAACTCAACACCACCATGCCAACTAAACCGTGTCCCTAAGCACCACATCTACACATCTTTTAAATCCAGGGATGGTGACTCAACCCCTCCCCGGGCCAGCCTGTTCCAAGGCTTGACCACTCTTCCAGTGAAGACATTTTTCCTAATATCCAACCTAAACCTCCCTCAGGTTGGCAAATTGAGGCCATTTCCTCTCGTCCT